>NW_006921764.1:3908075-3915490 GCF_000298275.1 Orycteropus afer afer | reverse complement strand
TGCTGTCTTCCTCTTGTGAGATTAGAGGAGGTCAGAACATGTGGCCTCCTTGCCGTTTTTGCAACTATCTTCCAAGGAGCCTCTGAGTGTGTTCAAACTGCTAACCTTTCAGCTAATAGTGGGGTGCTTCACCCAAAGCATAGGGCCTTACATTAATGACTGATAAAATTTGACTTGTTAGATTCACAGCCCACCACTAATGGTTTCAAATTTTTACAGAAATACAATGCACACACATATACACATTGTACTGTTCTATTAAGGAGCCCTTGTGGTGCACTACATGAGTGCTTGGTTGCTACCCCAAAGGTGGCAGTTCAAATCCACTTAGTGGCTCCACAGGAGAAAGACTTGTAAAGATTATGCCAAGAAAACCCGATGGAAGTTCTCCTCTGTCACATGGGGTTATTATTATGAGTTAGAGTTAGCTTGATGGCAACCACCAGCAGCATAGCTCCGCACTACACAAGGATGTTGTTGTTGTTAGTGCTGTGGAGTCAGTTCTCATAGTGACTCTATGTGCAGCAGAATGAAACACTGTGTACTCCTGCACCATCCCCACAAATTGTTGCTATGTTTGAACCCATTGTTGCAGCCACTGTGTCAATCTATCTCGTGTGTGTTGTCAGTCCATCTCGCTTCTTCTTTTTGTTGACCCTCTACCTTACCCAGCATGAGGTCACTCTCCAGGGACTGGTCTTTCCTGATAATGTGTCCAAAATATATGAGCAAAGTCTCACCATCCTCGCGTCTAAGGAGCGTTCTGACAGTACTTCTTCCAAAACAGATTTGTTTGTTGTTCTGGCAGACCACAGTGCATTCAGTATTCTTTGTCAACAACACAATTCCAATGCATCAGTTCTTCATCGCACAAATTAAGTTGCCATTATTCCTATAGTGATTTGAATCTGTGATACTGCTTCAGACTTAACTCAGCAAATATTTATTAAATGAATACTATATGAGCAAGATAGTCATAGTCCTTGGCCATATGGAGCTTAATTCTAGTGAAGGATAAAAAAAACCACAAACCTGTTGTCATCATGTTGATTCTAAACCATGGAGACCCATGTATTATAGAGTAGGACTACTCCACAGGGCTTTCTTGGTGAATGGTTTGTAATTGGCTGCTTGCCTAAAGGTTGGTGGTTCAAACTCACCCAGTGGCTCTGGAAAAGAAAGACCTGGCAAATTGCTTCTGTAAAGATTTCAGACAAGAAAACCCCATGGAGAGTTCAGTTCTGTAATACGTGGGTTGCCATGAGTTGGGGACTAACTTGACAGTAGCTAACAACAATATAGTCTTTATAGAAGCAGATTGCCAGGCCTTTCTTCTCTGGTGCCATATGGATGGTTTCAAACCAACAACCTTTAGGTTAGGAGTTGTGTGCAAACATTTGTGCCACCTATGGAATTCTGGATACAGCCTTTAAAATACTAATAGACATATTAATTATTTTACAGATTCTCTTGTTATTGTCTTTTGGTGCTGGTGAGTCAATTTCAACTCATAGTGACCCTGTGTAGAACAGAACAAAACACTGCCTCGTCCTGTGCCATGCTCACAGTCGTTGCTGCTGGAGCCCATTGTGGCAGCCACTATGTCGGTACATCTCATTGAGGATCTTCCTTTGCTTTTTATTTTTTGCCTACCCTCTACTTTACTTTAGTGGGAGCTCTGCTAGCATAGAGGCTAAAGCACTTGACTGCTAACCAGAAGGCTGGCGGTTCAAACCCACAAGCCACTCCTTGGAAGGAAGATGGGGCAATCTACTTCTGTGGTGATACTGCTTCGGAAACCCAAGGAGGGGTCGCTGTGAGTCAGGTCTGACTCGACGGCACATAACAACAACAACTTTACCTTAAGGAGCCCTGGTGGCACAGTGATTAAAGCATTTGGCTGCTAACAAAAAGGTTAGTGGTTCAAACCCACCAGTTGCTCTGCCGGAGAAGGATGAAGCAGTCTGCTTCCATAAAGATTTTCAGCCTTAAGAACTTTGTGGGGCAGTTCTCCTGAGTCTTGTATGGTCATTATAGTTGGAATTGACTCAATGATAGTGAGCTTTTTGTTAGTCTACTTTACCAAGTATACTGTCCTTCTCCAGAGACTGTCCCCTCCTGATAACATGCCCACAATAAGTGAGTCTCAGCATCCTAGCTTCTAAGGAGTATTCTAGCTGTGCTTCTTCCAAGATATATTTGTTTGCTTTTCTGGCAGTCCATTGTTTATTCAGTACTCTTTGCCAATACTGTAATTCAAATGCATCAATTCCTCTTCATCCATCTTATTCATCATCCACCTTTTGCATGCATATGAGGCAATTGAAAATACTACTACTTGGGTCATGCACATTGTTTGATTCTCTAGTGCTGCACTAACATAAAAATGCCACAAGTGGATGACTTGAACAAACAGGAGTTTATTCTCTTAGAGTATAAGAAGCTGGAAGTCTGAGTTCAAAGTGCAAGCTCTAGGGGCTGGGCAAAGGCCCCTCAGCCTTGGCCTTCAGCCCTGCCTCTTGCTCCTGGCCCACTGAAACTGGAGGTTTCACTTCACTCAGACAGCTGCTGGTTGCTGATGCTGACAAACCCAAGGCTGAAAAGTAAAATGGCACAGTCCCAAGATCATTAAACAACACAGCAGACCACCAGTTCAAGTTCAGACACAGTCCCAAGATCAGCAGGCAACATGGCAGGCTGCTGAATGAAGACTCAGCTACGTGCAGGGTCCAAGTGTGCCAAAAAGCTAGAGACTTTTCTCAAAGCTCCTACTTATATACAGGAAGCAGATCACATCCCTAAGGCAGCTACTCGGCTGGTCCCAGCAGATTCCACCATGGAGCTGATTACCAGTCTCATCATGGGGAATAACTACATCCAGCTGCCCAGCCACTCAAAACCAGGTCCAGTCAAGTTGACATATAACCTTAACTACTACACACACTTTAGTTCTCAAAGTGACATCTTTGCTGTCTAACACATTTACTTCCCCAAACTAAAACAAATCCACTGCCAATGAGCTGGTTCTAACTCATAGCCACCCTATCGGACAGAGTGGAACTGCCCTATAGGGTTTCCAAGGCTATAAATCTTTACAGAAGCAGACTGTTCATCTTTCTCCTGTGCAGCAGCTGATGGGTTCGAACCATTGACTTTTTGGTTAGCAGCCGAATGCCTTAACTACTGCATTGCCAGGGCTAACACATTCACTTTGTCAGCTTATATTTATAAAGTATTGGCAAAGTGCCTATGAACATGGCATTTTGCTAGGTGCTAAAGACAAGCACATCTAGAGAAATTCACTCATCGCTTTAGGGGATTATATTTAAACTTGGGTTTATTCATTCAGATTGTGTTGATTGAATGAGCTTACCATCTGGATCATTAATGCATTTAATGAAGTAATAGAGTGAGGAAATTCTGGAATATTATGAGAAACCACATTAAATGTTCAAACAGAATCAATATGTGCTATAGCTATAGCATTTTATGATTCCCTCACCAACTAAAGTTATGATGAAAAAGAAATGGGTTTATTTTGACATGACTTACTCCTAGTGACCTCATGCTAGTGTTTGAGTGAATTAGCTGGGAGAGCAGCAGGATTGGCAGTATGGAGACCAGTTTGGAAGTTGTTCCAGCAGTTTAAGTAAGATATAATGGTGACCTGTACTAGTGTGGTGGCAAATGGAGAGAAATGGCTGGATTTAAGATATAATTGAATGGTAAAGTACAGGACTTGGAGATTGATTAGGAGTGATATTGAGGAAGAATAAGAAGTGAAGGGTACTCCACAGGTATATGAGTAGCTGGACAAGTAAAAGTTCTTTTTACTGACAGGGAACCAAGGCAAAGAATGATTTGAGGAGAACTTCACAAAAATGCTTAAAGACTCTTTGGAAAAATGAACATGAGGATAGTTATGAATGCCTTGAAAAAGATGAATATGAGGAGAGACTTATCTACCTCCTTACTCTTAAAATCAGTTTCTTTTTGTTGTTGCTGTTAGGTGCCGTCAAGTTGGTTCTGACTTATAGCAACCCCATGTACAACAGAGCAAAACACTGCCTGTTCCTGTGCCAGCCTCATAATCCTTGCTATACCTGAGCCTGTCATTGCAGCCACTCTGTCAGTCCATCTCATCGAGGCCCTTCCCTTTTTTGCTGACCTTCCACTTTACCAAGCATGACATCCTTCTCCAGGGAATGGTCCCTTCTGACAATATGACCAAAGTAGGTGAGACAAAATCTGGCCATTCTCCCTTCTAAGGAGCATTCTGTCAGTACTTCTTCCAGGACAGATTTGTTCCTTATTCTGGCAGTCCATGTACTTTAACTATTCTTCGCCAACACCACAACTCAAAAACATCAATTCTTCTTTGGTCTTCCTTATTCATTGTCCAGCTTTCACAGGCATATGAGGTGACTGGAAATACCATGGCTTGGGTTAGGCACACCTGTCTTCAGAGAGACATCTTTGCTCTTCCGCACTTTAAAAGGGTCTTTTGCAGCAGATTTGCCCAGTGCAATATGTTGTCTGATTTCTTGACTGCTGCTTCCATTGGTGTTGGCTGTGGAACCAGGTAATAGGAAATCTTTAACAATTCCAGTCTTTTCTCCATTTACCATGATGCTGCTTATCGGTCCACTTGTTTTAAGGTTGTAATGATCAAGAGTATGATTTTTTCAATAAATTGGAAAGCCCAGAAATAGATTCAGTTAGAGGTATGTTTCACTTAACATCTATTGGGACATTTTCAACTACGTAAATGTCCATGGCCTAATAAGATTTCTATCTGATGATTTTAAAGACCCCAAATCCAGACTCCTGCAGCACTGGGCCCTGGGTGGGATATAGGTAGGTAAGACAGAGGACATGGCTCTGAGCACAGGCTCTTGGGCTTTGTCTGCAGGCAGACAGGTAGTGCAGGGGCTGCTACTATTGCTCAGGTGGTAGGAAAAGCAGGCAGGGCTAGGCACACTCCACTCCCACCTTATTCCTTACTCACTGCCTCTTGTTCTGTTCCCACTGTCACTCTCTCAGCCCCCCTCACTGCTGTCTGGCCTCTGCCAGCAGCTCCAGCAGCAGCAGCAGCCTGAGGACAACTGGATGTGGCTGTCGTAAGGTTATAAATGGTGTTTGCACAACCTCCAAATCATGTAATGTCCTATTTCACAGAATGTGTTATGGAAGTAAAGTGACACATACCTGTATATGTAAGCATATGGTGTATACCTGTTGTCTCAGGATATATGCACAAAAATATTCCTTTAAAAGCAAAACATTTGCAATACTGTGTTACTGTTGTTAGGTACCATCGAGTGGCTCTGACTCATAGCAACCCTGTGCACAGAAGAATGCAACACTGCCTGATCCTGTGCCATCCTTACAATCATTGCTATGTTGGAGCAAATTATTGCAGCTACTGTGTTAATCTACCTCACTGAAGGTCTTCCTTTCTTTTGGTGACCCTCTACCAAGGCTGATGGCCTTCTCCAGGGACTGATCATTCCTGACAACATGTCCAAAGCATGTGAGATGAAGTCTTGTCATCCTCACTTCTAAGGAACATTCTGGCTATACTTCTTCTAACACAGATTTTTTCATTCTTTTAGAAGTCCATGGTATATTCAGTATTCATGAGGTTACTGAAAATGCCATGGCTTGGGTCATACACACTTTAATCCTCAAAGTAACATTTTTATTTTTTGACATTTTAAAGAGGTATTTTGCAGATGATTTGCCCAATGCAGTATATCATTTGATTTCTTGACTGCTGCTTCCATGGGCATTGATTGTGGATCCAAGTAAAATGAATCCTGACAAGTTCAGCCTTTTCTCCATTATTCAAGATGTTGCTTATTGGTCCAGTTGTAAGGACTTTTGTTTTCTTTGTGTTGAGTTATGATCCATACTAAGAGTTGTAGTCTTTGATGTTCATCAGTGAGTGCCTCAAGTCATCCTCACTCTCAGCAAGCAAGATTGTAACATCTGCAATTGCAGATTGTTAGTGAGTAGTCTTCCAACCTGATGCCATGTTCTTCTTCATATATTCCAGCTTCTTGAATTGTTTGCTTAGCATAGAGATTGAATGGTGCAATGCCTAAGATATTTGACTACTAACCAGAAGGTTGGTGGTTCAAAACCCACCAGCTACTCTACAGAAGGAAGGTGGGGCAATCTACTTCTATAAAGATTTGCTGCCTCAGAAAGCCAGTGGGGTTGCTATGTATCAAAATCAACTTGATGCTGATGAGTTTAGTTTTTTTGGTTTGGTGAATAGATACAACCCTGATACATACCTTTTCTGATTCTAAATCACAAAGTATCTCTTTGTTCTATTTGAACTACTGCCTCTTGACGTATGTACAGGTTCCACATGAGTACAGTTAACTGTTCTGGAATTCCTATTCTTTGCAATCTTATTCATAATTTTTTATGATCTATACAGTTAAATGCCTTTGCATACCCAATAAAACACAGGTAAACATCGTTCTGGTATTCTCTTTCAGCCAAGATCCACCTGACATAAATACTGTAGTTTTCACAAAATAAATTAAGATCATATATTTATTTACTGTCATTTAAAATGTTTCACAATGTATTATTAGACAGAAATGATAGATTAGAAAGCTTTATATATGATGCCTTTTATATATTTACATATAATATCTTTATATAAGATTTACGGATAATGCCTTGACCTGTCATCCCAGTTTGGTCAGGGAAATGCAATGCGCTTCTCAAGATTTCTATAGACCCTAAAGAGCATGTAATCTCAGATCTCATGATTGCTTCTCACTGCCAATTCCTGATTGTGTAGAACTCCTGATTTCACTCATTTTCCTCATTTTCTGACTATTTTTTACTTTCTGTCCCATGAAAACTGGAATAGGTAATATTTCCCCGATTACTTATATATGAGACTTTGTACAGGAATACCTGTGACAACAATATTCTTAATAGCAATACCTGGGAGATATTTAAAAGTCCATTCTCAGGGTAATGTGTAAATATATTGTGGTTTATCTGTATAATGAACCCTTGTACCACATTGAAAATAAGATGGAACTCAGAGACATAATATTGATTGGAAAAAGTCACAGAAGAACAAGAACATTTAATAGCATATATATGAAGTTCAAATGCATGCAGTACTAAATGATTTATTCTTTATTTATGCCCATATATGTTCCATTTTTAGCTATAATCCTGGGAATTATAAACAAAAAGCTAAGAATAGTTTTTAACCCCGGAGACAGAGGGAGAGAGGTAGGATTGGAAAGGGGTACACAGAGGTTTCCATAATAGTAATGTTTTCTCTCTGAAGTTGAACAGTGAGCACACTTGGTTCATTTACTTATTACTTTATTATCTTTCACATTCTCTTTTAAAAAAGAGACCAGTTTGTTGGC
>NW_006921764.1:3905851-3907178 GCF_000298275.1 Orycteropus afer afer | reverse complement strand
AAATTCATTTTCCATTCAAACAGTTCATGCTGATTTTGTTTCATGGCATTGATTGCAATCCCCACAATATAACAGCTGTCTTCCCATGTTCCTGCCTTCTGAGCTTTCTCCCTGCACAAATGCTGTGTTCTGGTCTTCCATGGTTGGTTGTTCTAAGGAGTGCACCTCCCTGGTGCAACTATTCACCTCTTAGCCCTGCCTATTATTTGGCTGAAAGTTAAGCCATGGAAGTGAATCCCATTCCAGGCCTGAAGGGTGACTAAGGGTCATAGTCTCAGGGGTTTCTTTGGTCTTTATCAAACCAGTATGCCCGGTCTTTCTTTTTATGATTTTGAGTTTTGTTCCACAATTTTCTCCCACTCTATCCAGGATCTCCAATTTTCATCCCTTTCTAAGTGGTTGGCAGTGTTAGCTGGGTAACATCTAGTTCTTCTGGTCTCAGGGTTGTGGAGGCTGAAGTTCCCATGGTCCACTAGTCCTTGGACTAATTGTTTCCATGTGTCTTTGATTTTCTTCACTTTTCTTTGCCCCAGAAGAGGAGAGACCAATAGTTGCATTTCAGATAACCACTTGCAAGCTTTTGAGACCCCAGTTGCTACCAGTAATAAGGATTTTTATTCTCTTTATGTTGAGGTATAATCCAAAATGAAGGCTAAAGTCTTTGATCTTCATCAGTAAATGCTTCATGTCTTCTTCACTTTCAGCAAGCAAGGTTATGTCTCCTGCATATCACAGGTTGTTAATGAGACTCCCTGCAATCTGATGCCACATTCTTTTTCATGTAGTCCAGCTTCTTGGGTTATTATCTCAGCATGCAAATTGAATATGTATGGTGAAAGGATACAACTCTGACACACACATTTCCAGATTTTAAGCCATTCAGTACCCCTTGTTCTAATTGAATAATTTCTCTTGGTCTGTGTACATGAGCACACTTAAGTGTTCTGAAATTCCCATTCTTCTCAATGTTATCCATAATTTGTTATGATCTGCACAGTCAAATGTCTTGGCATAGTCAATAAAAGAAAGGTGAACATCTTTCTGGTATTCTTTGCTTTCACCCAAAATCCTTCTGACATCAGCAGTGATATCCCTCATTCCACATCCTCTTGTGAAACTGGCTTGAATTTCTGGCAGCCTGTCCAGTACTGTTGTAGCCATTTTTTAAATATTTTCAGCAAAATTTTACTGTGGTAAGAATCATCTTATTTGATAATGTTCACATTGTATTGGTTCACCTTTGTTTTGAATAGCCAGTTGGTTAGCCAGATAGCTTCCAGATTTCTTGGCATAGGGAACTTAGCACTTGGAGAATTGCATTCATTTG
>NW_006921764.1:3903735-3904889 GCF_000298275.1 Orycteropus afer afer | reverse complement strand
CTTGGCATATTTTATCAATTTCAGACTATTTAGTAATGAATGTTTGCAGCTGTTTCTTCTCATTTTGAGTCCTGCCACATCATTTCCTAATGAAGGTCCTGAAATCTTTACTCCATCCGCACCATTTAGGTCATCTCTGCTTTGAAGAGGCACTTCTTCTCCAGTCGTATTTTGAGTGCCTTCCAACCTAAGGAGCTTGTCTGCTGCCACTATATCAGATGATGTTTCTCTGCCATTCATAAGGTTTTCAGTGGCCAATTTTTTTCTGAAATGGACCTGGCCATATCTTTCTTCATAGTCTGTCTTAGTCTGGAAGCTCTTCTGAAACCTGAAACTATTGGTGACCCTGCTGGTGTTTGAAATACTGGTGGTATAGATTCTATCATCACAGCAACATGCAAGCCACCACAGTACAAAAAACTGACAGATGAGCAGTGGAATAGTGGTTTTATTCATTTCAATTTCAGTTTTTATAAATTATACTTTAAAAGATCATTCGACTTATAACAAAATTAGCCTGATCAGCATTCTCCTTTTATTTCCATAGTATTTGTTAGTTTTTCTATGCAAAAGGGGCAGGGAGGACTCATCTTCTGACCTCCTCTAACTTTACAAAGAGGAAGACAGAATCACCATTAGCAGCCCAAAGCCTGTTCTTATGATGCCAGACATGCTACCACCATCCAGTCCGCTTACCATCCTTGATACCAACCATTCCTCTCACAGCACCCACCACCTCTCTGCTGGGCTCAATAATTTGCTTCAGTGACCACACAGAACTCACAGATTATGGGGTTTATTAGGGAAGCCACAGGCTACAATTTAAGGTCAGGAACATACTGAGGATATAGTTCTTTGATCAGGACAGTCTCTCCTCTGCTGTGCCTTTAGACATACCTCTCTGGCCCTTGGCCTCTAGGCCTGGCCTCTACCTCTGTGGGCCAGGGAAGCCTACTGCTGTGTCCTGTGCTCGAACTGAGGAATAGAGCATAAATTGCTCATATGCCACCATCTCTCAGCTGGGCATCTTTCTCAACTGGGCATCCCTCTTAGCTGGCAATGAAATTAACCTTCTGCCTCTAGGAGGGCTCATTTTAAGCCTGGCAGAGTGGCAAAACTAACCAATCCCAACATCAGAGTTCTACACACCTGGG
>NW_006921764.1:3902183-3903265 GCF_000298275.1 Orycteropus afer afer | reverse complement strand
TTCAAACCCACCAGCCACTCCTTGGAAGGAAGGTTGGGCCATCTACTTCTGTAGTGATACCACCTTGGAAACCCAAGGAGGGGTCACTATGAGTCAACTCCAGCTTGACAGCAGTGTGTGCATAAAGGAAGAACTGAGCATATTCATGTATTTAGAAAACTGTCCCCCCAAAAAAGATCCGTTGAAGTCTTAACACAGGTTCCTGTGAAGGTGACCTTGCTTGTAAATGGAATCTTGGAAGATGTTACCACTGAAAGACACACTAGAGTAGGCTCCTAATGCCATCTCAGTGGTATCCTTATAAAAGAGGATAAGAGAAATGAGACAGATCTATTTTTCATTAAACCTGTCCTTGATTTTTTACAATAGTGAACTACACAATATATTTCCTTCTGTGATTGACTTATTTCACTAGCATAATGTCCTCCAAGTTTATCCACGTTATGTGGTGTTTGGCAGATTCTACATTCTTTCATGTTGCATAGTATTCCACTGTGTATATGGACCATAGTTTGATTATCCATTCTTTTGTTGATGGGCACTTAGATTGTTTCCATCTCTTTGCTATTGTGAATAGTGCTGCAATGAACATGGGTTTGCATATATCTGTTCTTGTCCTAGCTCTCATTCTTTAAGATATATAGCTGGTAATAGGATTGCAGGATCAAATGGTATTTCTAATTCTAACTTTTTAAGGAATTGCCATACTGTTTTCCAGAGGAGTTGTATCATTTTACAGTCACACCAGCAGTGTTTGAGAGTCCCCATCTCTCCACATTCTCACTACCATTTGTTATTTTCTGTTTTGTTTGCTATTAGTGCTTGGGTGAGATAGTATCTTATTGTTGTTTTGATTCACATCTCTCTAATGGCTAATGATCGTGATGAACATTTCTTCATGTGTTTGTTGGCTGCCTGAATATCTTCTTTGGTAAAGTGTCTAACCATGTCTTCTGACCATTTTTTAATTGGATTGTTTGTCTTTTTGTTGTTGAGGTGTTGGAGTTTTCTATAAATTCTAGAGATAAGTCCTTTGTCAGGTATGTCATTACTGAATATTTTTTCCCACTCTGTAGGTTCTC
>NW_006921764.1:3898924-3900113 GCF_000298275.1 Orycteropus afer afer | reverse complement strand
CTTCTATTACCCAGTTGCTTTTATGGAGGGTGTTATTCAGTTTCTATTTGTTTGTTCTTTTTCCATTGATCTTCCTACTGTTGAGTCATCTATTTGTCTTTTCAATTCTGTTAAACTCTGATTTATATATTTTCAGGCTCTTTCATTGGGTGCATAGATATTTATTGTGGTTGTATCCTCTTGTTCAATCAATCCTTTAATCATGATATACTGCCCTTTTTTCTTCTCTTACGGTGATTTTTGTCTTAAAGTCAATTTTATCAGAAATTCTGCCACTCCTGCTCTCTTTTGATCACCATTTGCTTGGTATATGTTTTTCCATCCTTTGATTTTCAGTCTATTTTTGTCTTTGTCTCTGAGGTATGTCTCTTGTAGACAACATATTGATGGGTATGTTTGCTCATTCAGTCTGCAACTTTCTGTCTCTTGAATGGTACATTTAATCCAGTTACATTCAGTATAATTATCAACAAGTATGAATTTCTTGCTGTCTTTTTGTTTTGTGCTTTTTCATGGTATTGCTGGTTTCTTTGTTTCATATAATTTTCTGTGCTGTGCTCGTTTTGTGTCTGAATTGTGTTATCATTTCCCCCATTGGTATTGTTTTAGTATTTGCTAAATATTTGTGCTTATCCTCTTTTTTGTTTTGATGTGAAGGTTTGTTATTTTTCTTTGAGGTTACCCTGTGATTTATAGAACAGTCTGTTCTATCTTGAAATTTTCTTGACTTCCTCACCGTTTAGAAGTTCTGTAACTACACTATTTTTTCCTCTTTATGGTTTGTAATTGTCCTCATTTGCCAATTGATGTCTCTGGTTCCCTATTTTCACTCTTGTAAGCTTATTTTACTTTGGATACTTCCGTAACTGGGTTGTTTTCTGGGTTATGTCATCATGAGTATTAATGGTTGTTTGTTGTTTGCTGTTGTTGGTTCTCTGTCCAAAGGACTCCCTTTAACATCTCTTGTAAGGTTGGTCTGGTTTTAACAAATTCTCTGAATTTCTCCTTATCGGGAAATGTCCTAATTTCACCATCATATTTGGTGGACAGTTTTGCTGGGTATGTAATTCTTGGTTGGAAACTTTTTTGTTTCACCATTTTATATATATCATCCCATTGCCTTTTTGCCTGCGTGGTTCTTCCAAGAAATTGGAGCTTAGTCTTATTGTTGCCCTTTGTAGGTAACTTC
>NW_006921764.1:3897166-3898322 GCF_000298275.1 Orycteropus afer afer | reverse complement strand
CTGTTTTCCTTAATTTTGTCAGTGTTTTCCTTGACCTGTCTCTCAATCCATTGAAGGTACCTAAATATAATTCTTTTGAATTCCTTATCAGGGATTTTCAATGATGCATCTTCCTGAAAGATGTTTTCTGGGTCTGTATTCTGGTCCCACTCTGGTGGTGTAGTGCCTAAGGCATTTGACTGCTAACTAGAAGGTTCAAATCCACCAGCCATTCCTCAGAAGGAAGACTGGGAAATCTACTTCTGTAGTGATACCACCTCAGAAACCCAAAGAGGGGGCGCTGTGAGCTGGATCTAACTTGACAGCAGTACATACATTGGTGTGTGCAATCCTAGTCCCTTGTTTCTACTACTTTATATTGCTTCTTTGTGTAGACTGTGATGGTCTATTGTTTCTGAGACATTCTAACATCATTGTATTTATATTTAATTGGTGATTGTATATTGGTGTGTTGGCAGCTCTGGTAGCATAGTGGCTAAGGCGCTTGACTGCTAACCAGAAGACTGGCGGTTCAAACCCACTAGCCACTCCTCGGAAGGAGGTTGGGCTATCTACTTCTATAGTGATACTGCTTTGGCAACCCAAGGAGGGATTGCTATGAGTTGGGCTGACCTGATGGCACATAATGACAATAGCAACAATCACATGTTGGTGTGATTTACCCAAGATTTTTTTTCTTTGTTTTGTTTTGATATGTCTAAGTAAGCAGGAGACTGTGCTCCTCTATTTGCTAGTTGGCAGCACTTATGCCCTCACCACCTGTTTCCTGATGGGTGTGATAGAGAATGAGAGTGAGTGCATAGACTCTGTTAATACTTCTTTGTGAAGAGCAGTTAAGTGTGAGTCAGACTCATATTGGCTGTTGTCTATCATTGGTCACTTGGTGCAGAAGCAAGTGTTGGCCCTCACTCATAGGTGGGCTGCAGGAGGTGAGGGTATGTTTGGGTACTGTTGCTGCCTTCCACTCAGACAAAAACAATAAAAAAATAATAAAATAAAATTAAAAAAAAAACATCAAAAATTTAAAAACAAGAGAACAGAAGACACATACCACATAAACAAAACAAAACCAAACACATTGCCATCAAGTTTGATCCGACTCATAGCAACCCCATCTTGAGTTTCCGAGGTGGTATCAATATGGAAGTAGATTGCC
>NW_006921764.1:3892023-3896351 GCF_000298275.1 Orycteropus afer afer | reverse complement strand
CCATTGTTTTTATTCAGGTTCTTCTAGTAGTTGGTATTTAATCCACTTCTGTATCCTTCCTTCCAAAGTTTAGGGCTCTGGGATTATCCTCTGTATCTGTGTTAATTGGTTTCTCTTTTCTTTGGTGAAGAATGTCTGTGTAGTTTGTCTGTCTATTCCGCCATCTTACCAGAAGTGAGACAGATAATTTTTGATACCAGTTTTATAAACACTCCAGGGTGACGACTGAACATGTTCTCCAAATATCTATCTATTGTGCCCAAATCTCTTACTCAAACCAAAACTAAACCCAGTGTTGTCAAGTTGATTCTGACTCAAAGAGACCCTATAAGGCAGAGTAGAACTGCCCCATAGGGTTTCCAAGTCTATAAATCTTTATGGAAGCAGATTGCCACATCTATCTCCTGTGGAGTGGCTGGTAGATTCCAACCACTGAGTACTTTAACTGCTGTACCACGAGGCTCCTAAACCTCTTATAATAGCAGGTTTATACCAGATTTAAGGAGCTCTGGTGATATAGTTGTTATAACATTAAGCAGCTAACCAAAAGGTCAGCAGTTTGAACCAGCCGCTCAGACAGAGAATGATGAGGCAGTCTGCTTCCATAAAGATTTATAGCCTTGGAAACCCTATGAGGCAGTTCTGCTGTGTCCTAAGAGGTCACAATGAGTTGGAATTGACTCAGAAGCAGTGGTGGTGTGTTATACCAGATTCAAGTGAACAAGCATGCCAGCTACATGAACGTGTGACCTGTGCCATTGAGCAGTGTCTTGCTTTTGGTTAATGCTCTGCTGTCACCCTTTGAAATTTTTGAATAGGTGTGCCACATTTTATTTTTGCACTGGACCCTACAAATGAATGAGTGCATCGTCTTTTGAGGAGTACTTTTTATTATTTAGGAGCCCTGATAGCACAGTTGTTAAAGTGCTTGGCTGCTATCTAAATAGTCAGTGGTTGGAGCCCACCAACCACATGAGAAAGATGTAGCAGTCTGCTTCCATAAAGATTTAGAGCCTTGGAAACCCTGAGGGGAAGTTCTGCTCTATCCTATAGGCTCACTGAGTCAGAATCTACCTGATGGCAATGGGTTTGCTTTTGGTTTGTGTTGTCA
This sequence comes from Orycteropus afer afer, assembly GCF_000298275.1. Taxonomy (NCBI): domain Eukaryota; kingdom Metazoa; phylum Chordata; class Mammalia; order Tubulidentata; family Orycteropodidae; genus Orycteropus; species Orycteropus afer. Next base: position 3,895,240 of record NW_006921764.1, on the reverse strand, counting down.
ATGTTGTGTTGAGTATCTCTCTTTTTTGACTGTATGAAATAAGTGGTCACAAAGGGATAGTTTACCATCTTTGGCTGCTATCTCCTTCTCTTGTGGTCTCTCCTGCCTTAAGGAAACCATATATCTGTGACAAGGACTTCTATTCCAGAAAAAATATAACACTCCCTTAAGGAAGCAAAAGAGGGTGCATGCTATTATTATTTAAAATATTTTTACTCTTTCCTTTATACTCACACTCCCTGTTCACTCACACATTCACAGAAGGAAAGTCTGGCAGGATGTACACAAAATTGTTAACATTGCTTTCTCAGTGTGCTAGGTCTTGTGATATTTTCCCCCTTTTTTCTTATTTTCTCTAATACACATGTAGACTTCTTTTTTAAGGGAATGAGGGGAGCAAACTAACTTATCCTCCTTTGTTAAATTTCAAAGTAATTTTTAACGCCTTGAAAATCCTCATATTTCTTTATTAACATAATCAAATTCCAATTTAACCAAATGCACCATGAATTGGTTGTTCTGATTAGTTTACTTTTAGGACAAAGTAGGTTTAACATGCAGACTCTTTTTCATAGATTCTTTGCAATCTTTGTATTGCAATCTCAATGTTTTTCGCTTTTGAAACACAAAGGAGTAAATAATAATAACCAAACTTAAGCAAATTCATTTTCATATGAAACAAGCATAATTATTTCCTTAGCTTGGTAGTTAAATTTGCTAGAAAGGACACTAGAAATTGTTCAGTAGATCAGTAACTCTTTATGGAGCATTCGTAAATGGCAGATCCTGTATTAGAGTCTGTGGATAGAGTGGTGAACAAGGCCAAGTCTAGCCTTCATGGAGTTGACAGTCATCTGGTGTCATCACTGTGTGTGTGTTTCATACATAATTTCATCAATAGTTTTTTTGCCAGAAAATTTCTGGCAATAGGAGTTCTTCCTGTTGTTTTGTAAATGCTACTCATTAGCTAATTATTATATTAGTACATTTTTATTTTAAAATATTGGCAATATAATTAATAAGTGGAAAATTATCTGTGTTAACCCAGATTTTCCCCCCTTGACTTGTAAATTGTTAATCTTTGTTTTGCCTTTAAGAGCTTTCGGATGAATCTACCACCGTCATCCCTCCTCTCCCCTCCTCCATCTTTGAGGGATAGCCTTTCAAGTATGTTGAAAAAACTATTATGTGGCTGTAAGTCTTGCCCAAGATAGAACACTGCAGATCCTTTTGTCATTTCTTCTGTGACACGGTTTTTAAATCACGCAGTATCCTGATTGCTTTCTTCTCTATGCTTTCTCCTTTGTCATCCTTTGTTGTTAAAAATAAATTACTCCCAATTTCCTGCTTTCAGTAGAGTAGAATGAACATAATTGACTCACTGATGTGTGAGGATCTGGTATGGTCTGAAAGCAATTACACTGACCTTGAATTCTTATTCTACTGTACTGTAAATATCATAAGGCGCCCTGGTGGCACACTGGTTAAGTGCTCCACTGCTAACTTTAAGATTGACAGTTTAAACCCAACAGCTATTCTGTGGGAGAAAGATGTGGCAGTCAGCTTCCATAAAGATTACAGGCTTGGAAACCCTATAGAGCAGTTCTATTGTGTCCTATAGGGTTGCTGTGAGTCAGAATTTGACCCTGTGGCAATGGGGTGGGTGGGTGACTATCATTATCAAAACATAAGAACTATTAAATCTTTACCAACCCTTGGAAATATCTTGGAAGATTTTTTTTAAAGTATAAGTTTATTTTCTTCTTATTTGTCTTTTTGTCTTTTATAGCAAAGCATAAGGTTATCCTTAAACATCAATAACAAAACATGATTGTGAAGTTATTATGCATATAATCTTCTCCACTAGACTGAAGTACTGAAAGCAAGCTTATGTCTTTTTCATTGTTTAAATCCCCAGAGCACCTAGGAAAGTCCTACATACATACTAGACGCCCAATAAATATTTGATTTTTCAGTTGATGCCTTATGTACAAGAAATTAAGATCTTGTAAAGTGAAATTAATTCAAGTTGTTAGAATATGTTGAAGAATCAATAACATAAAATTGGCCCTAAATTTTACCCTATCTAAACAGGGAAACCTTAGTATATTAGTTAACAGTATTCACAAAGAAAAGTATTATGTGAGAATACTTTTGAGTCAAAATGGCAGAAAATCTAATTAGCAATGGCTTAAACTATAAAACCAAAACCAAACCTAGCCCACTGTCACTGAGTTGATTCTGACTTATAGCCACCCTGGAGGACAGAGTAGAACTGCCCCACAGGGTTTCCAAGGCTGTCAAACGTCACAGAAGTAGACTGTCTCATCTTTCTCCTGCAGAGTGGCTGGTGGGCTTGAACCACTGATCTTTTGATTAGCAGCTGAATGCATTAACCACTGTGCCACCAGTGCTCCCCCAAATTTTAAACAACCTTCTAAAAAGATAGCTGATATATTTGGGTTATAGGATTATATAGCTTATTCAAACAGACAAATCATCAGCTCACAATTATTTTTGGAAGAAGGGATGTTGTTAGTTGTTATCAGGTTAGCTTCAAATCATTGTGACCTTATGCCCAACCAAACAACATTTTCTGGTCCTCTGCCATCTTCATGGTTTTATGCTGTGTTTGAGTCCACTGTTGTAGTCACTGTGTCATTCCATTTCATTGAGAGTCGTCTTTTCACCAACCTTCTACTTGACCAAGCATGATATCCTTCTCTAGCAGTTGGTCCTTCCTGGTGACATGTCCAAGGTGAGTCAGAGTCACCATCTTTGCCTCCTAGGAGTATTCTGGCTATATTTCCTTCAAGACTGATTTGTTTGTTCTTCTGGCAGTTCATGATATATTCAATAAAAACTAGAACAACTAGAAAAAATAATAGAATTTCTCTCTTTTCAAGGAAGAAGAGATAAATCTGATTACTTTTTCTAGTTTTTCTGAATCAATCAAGTTCTTTATCACAGAGCTATTTTTATTTTTTATTCTTTTTTTCAGGAGTCCTATCCAAAGAAAAGAAGTTACACGATGGAAATTGTACCGTCTGCATCTCTGGATATATTTCCTTCTGAAAATGAGAACTTCCTATGTGATCTCACAGACACGGCAGTTACAAAGAAACCTTGCTCCTTAGAAATTGCAAGGGCACCTTCCTCAAGAACTGGTAATATTTTTTACTCACTATTGGACCAATTCAGTTTGCATGCTTGTATA
>NW_006921764.1:3890282-3891236 GCF_000298275.1 Orycteropus afer afer | reverse complement strand
CTTTGGACTAATTGTTTCCTTGTATTTTTGATTTTCTTCACTCTTCTTTGCTCTGAACAGGGAGACACCAATAGTTGGTCACACATAAGCTTTTAAGATCTCATTTATTACTCACCAAAGTAGGATGTAGAACATTATCTTTGTGGACTATGTTAAGCTAATTGACCTTAGTGTTCCCTGAGACTATGGTACTGAACCCCCAGGTTCAGTGACTCATTGCCTCAAGGTGTTTGATTATGGCAGAAGTTTTCATCACTTTATCCCCTTTTTGCTGTACTAACTCAAACAAAACTTACTGCCATCAAGTCAAGTCTGACTCATAGCAATCCTCATTGGGTTTCTGAGGTGGTAAATCTTTACAGAAGTAGTTTGCCCCATTTTTCTTCCATGGAGCAGCTGGTGGGTTTGAACTGCCAACCTTATGGTTAGCAGTCAAATGCCTTAGGCACTATGCCATCAGAGGTCCTTGTATGCTATACTGTATTCATGGATATATTTGCAGCACACACACAAAAGAACTTTGAAGCCTTTTGATAGTGAAAAATCTAGATCAAATGCAAAGCTTTGGGTCCTTCAGAACTTGTTAACCGATTTATTAACAAGAATCATTTTATATACTTTCGTGAATTGTCCCTGTTTGCAATTTATTAGCTACTTTGTATAATATTTTATGTTTTTTATGGCATTTTCATATACATTATTTTATTTATTTGCATTACAAAGTGGTGAACAAGGTGAGACAATTATTAACCCTCTTTTGCTAATAAGGAAATTGGAGATAAGTGTCTTATTTCATCAATGAATGGTGGGGCCTGGGATTGAGCATGGGTTTTTGACTACCAACAAATTTGCTTCCCATTACTTCGCTGCTGGCTCTAAGAAAGAGTACCAGGTAATAACATGAAAGCTAATAAAGGATGAATGTTTCAAATGGGTTGCCAACCAGTGTTGCAG
>NW_006921764.1:3886790-3888672 GCF_000298275.1 Orycteropus afer afer | reverse complement strand
ATTCTGGCTGCACTTCTTCCAGGACAGATTTGTTAGTTCTTTTAGCAGTTCACAGTACTTTCAGCATTCTTCACCAGCACCACAACTCAAAAGCATCAATTCTTCTTTGATCTTCCTTACTCATTGTCCAGCTCTCACATGCATATGAAACAATTGAAAATACCAAGGATTGCATTAGGTGCATCTTAGTCTTAAAGGAGACATCTTTGCTCTTCAGCACTTGAAAGAGGTCTTTTGCAGCAGATTTGCCTGATGCAATACGTCTTTTGATGTCCTAACTTCTGCTGCCATTGGTGTTGATTGTAGAACCAAGTAATATGAAGTCTTTGACAACTTCAATCTTTTCTTCATCTGTCCTGATGCTGTTTATTGGTCCAGTTGTGAGAATTTTTGTTTTCTTTATATTGAGGTATAATCCATACTGTAGACTGTAGTCTTTAATCTTCATCAGTAAGTACTCTAAAGTCATCCTCTCTTTCAGTAAGCAAAGTTGTGTCATCTGCATATCTCAGGTTGTTAATACACCTTCCTCTAATCCTGATGCCACATTCTTCTTCATATAATCCATCTTCTTGGATTATTTGCTCAGCATACAGATTGAATAAGTATGGTGAAAGGATGCAACCTTACACACTCCCCCCTTGATTTTAATCCATGCAGTGTCTCCTTGTTCTGTTCAACGACAGTCTCCTGGTCTGTGTACATGTTCCTCATGAGTACAATTAAGTGTTCTGGAATTCTCATTCTTCTCAATGTTATCCACAATTTGTTATGATCCATACAATTGAAAGCCTTTGCATAATCAACAAAGCACAAGTAAACATCTTTCTGGTATTCTTTGCTTTGAGCCAAGATCCATCTAATATCAGCTATGATGTCCCTCACTCCATGTCTCCTTCTTGATCCAGCTTGCATTTCTGGAAGTTCTCTGTCAATATATTGCTGCAACCATTTTTGAATTGTCTTCAGTAAGATTTTACTTGTGTGTCATATCAGTGATATTGCTTGATAATTTCCACATTCTGTGGGCTCACCTTTCTTTGGAATGGGTACAAATATGGCTCTCTTCCAGTCCATTGGCCAGGTAGCTGGCTTCCAAATCTCTTCTCATAGCTGAGTGAGTGTCTCCAGCACAGCATCCCTTTGTTGAAACATCTCAGTGGGTATTCCATCAATTCCTGGAGCCTTGTTTTTTGCCAGTTCCTTCAGTGCAACTTCAATTTCTTCCTTCCATACCATTGGTTCTTGATCATATGCTACCTCCTGAAATGGATTATTATTTACCAATTCTTTTTGGTATAGTGACTCTGTCTGTGTATTACATCTATCTTCTTTTGATGTTTCCTGCAGCATTCAATATATTGCCCATGGAATCTTTCAGTATTGCAATTTGAGGCTTAATTTTTTTCCTCAGTTATTTCAGCTTGAGAAATGCTGAGCGTGTTCTTCCCTTTTGGTTTTCCAGCTCCAGGTCTTAGAACATTTCATTATAATAATTGACTTTGTCTTGAATTGTTCTTTGAAATCTTCTATTCAGCTTTTTTGTGCTGTTGATTCTTCCATTGCTTTAGCTGCTCTCCATACAAGGGCAAGTTTCAGAGTCTTGAATGCTTCTGACATCCATTTTGATCTTTTCTTCCTTTCTCGTCTTTTTAATGATGTTTTGCTTTCTTCACATATGATGTTCTTGATGTCATCCCACAGTTCTTCTGGTTTTCAGTCATTGGTGTTGAGTGCATCAAATCTGTTCTTCAGATGGTCTCTAAATTCAGGAGTGATATTATCAAGGTCATATTTTGGCTCTCGTGGACTTGTTTTAATTGTGTTCAATTTCAACTTGAACTTACATATAAGCAGTTGATGGTCTGTTCCACAGTCAGCT
>NW_006921764.1:3885149-3885795 GCF_000298275.1 Orycteropus afer afer | reverse complement strand
GATCACAGCTATGTGTGAGACAGTTGTTGTAGTCACTGTGTCAATCCATGTCACTGAGGTCTTCCTCTTTTTCATTTGCCCTCTACTTTACCAAGCATGACGTCCTTCTCCAGGGGCTGGTCCCACCTGAAAACGTGTCCAAAGTATGTGACCAAAGCCTCTGCATCCTCCTTTCTAAGGAGCACTCTGGGCTATACTTCTTCCAAAGCAGATTTGTTCATTCTTCTGAGAGTCCGTAGTATACTCACTAGTCATGAAATGATTGACAATATCATCGCTTATTTAAGGGTCATGTGCACCTTAGTCCTCAAAGAGGTGTATTTGCTTTTTAATGCTTTAAAGAGGTCTTTTGCAGCAGCTTATCCCAGTGCAATAACATCGTTTGATTTCTTGACTGCTTCTTCCGTAGGAGTTGATTGTGGATCCAAGTAAAATAAAATCTTTGGCAAATTCAAGCTTTTCTTTTTTGATCATAATGTTACTTATTGGCCCACTTGTGAGGATTTTTGTTTTCTTTATGTTGAGCTGTAGTACATACCGAAGACTACGGTTTCTGATCTTCAGCAGTAAGTGCTTTGAGTCCTCTTCATTTTCAGAAAGCAAGTTGAACCAGTTGCATCTTGCAGGTTATTAATGAGTCTTCCTC
>NW_006921764.1:3866710-3878179 GCF_000298275.1 Orycteropus afer afer | reverse complement strand
TGGGCAATCCTACTTCCGTAGTGATACTGCCTCAGAAACCCAAGGAGGGGTCGCTATGAGTTGGGGCCGACTCGATGGCACATAACAACAACAACAACAAAGGGCCATAATATCAGGAATTTCACCAGTGTTAATCAGACACACAAGCCTGGTCTTTTTTATGAGTCTGAGTTTTGTTCCACATTCTTCTCCCACTCTGTCTGGGCCCTCCTATTGTGATCCCTTTCAGAGTAGTCAGCAATGATAGCCAGGCACCATCTAGTTCTTCTTATCTCAGGGTCATGGAGCCCTAGGTGTACATGATCCATTAGTCCTTTGGATTAACTGTTCCCTTGGTCTTTGATTTTCTTTACTCTTCTTTGCTCTGGATAGCAAGAGACAATAGTTGTACCTTGGATGGTACTCAAATGCTTTTAAGACCCCAGTCACTACTCACTAAAGTAGGAGGTAAGAACACTGTCTTTATGGACCTTGCCATGCCAATTGACCTTAGTGTTTCCTGGATTATGGTCCTAAGTCCCTATGTCCAGCGACTCATTCTCTTAAGAAGTTTTCATAACTTTGTCTCCTGTATGCTTTACTACATTCATGGATACACTTGTAGCATATATAAATACATAGGTTGAGATATACTCTTTCAAACTTATATTTATATTCATGGGTATAGTCCCTTTCGCCTTCCCACCCCTGTTCAGCTTGCGTGTCTATACCTGTAATTGTTGTTGTTGTTGTTATGTGCCAGAAAAAAAAAAAAAAATTCCAGACATTGGGAGGAGCACAAAAGTTAAAAGCAACAAGGGTAAATACTGTTACATACACAATCCTGCAATAATCTACTTCCGTAGTGATACCGCCTCGGAAACCCAAGGAGAGTTTGCTATGAGTCGAATCCGACTTGATGGCGGTGGGTTTGGTTTTGGTTTAGATGATTATTACTAACCATTACTAATTATTACATCTCTGTAATAATCATAGATAATTGTTATTACAGTTATTGCAGTATTGTGTATGTAATAGTATTCACCCTTGTTGCTTTTAACTGCTGTGCTCCTCTCAATATCTGGAAATATTTTTTTAATTTATTTATTTTTGTTATTACTGAAAATATACACAGCAAAACATACACCAGTTCAACAGTTTCTACATGTACAGTTCAGTAACATTGATAATATGTTTCGATTTGTGCAACCATTCTTAATCCTCTTTTTCTGAGTTGTTCTTCCCCCATTAATACAAACTCCCTATGCTCTAAGGTTCCTGTCTAATCTTTTGAGTTGCTGTTGTCAATTTGATCCTATACAGATAGTTCTTAAGAGTATAATACTCAAGGTAGACATTTTTTTTTACTAGTTAAACTATTGTTTGGTTTTAAGAAGACTTCGGGGGATGATTTTGATCTAAGGTTTAAAAGTTATCTCATGGCAGTAGTTTCAGAGGTTCATCCAGCCTCCATGGCTCCAGAAAGTCTGAAGTCCATGAGAATTTTAAATTCTGTTCTTCATTTTCCCCCTTGTGGTAAGAATTCTATAGAATCTTTGATAAAATGTCCAGTTATGATAGCCAGGCACTGTTCAGTTCTTCTGGTCTCATGGCAAAGTTGCTTGAAGAAATTATGTTGAGTGAAATAGGTCTATCACAAGGGAACAAATACTATATGATTTCACTTATATAAAAAGTCAAGAAAAGATAATACATAAATACCAGAGTTTTTTAGTGGTTTCCAATGGCAAAAGGAAGGGAGAAAGGATGGGCTAACAGTGATGGAAAAATCACATAGATTAAGGGGAGGATTGCACAACTAATTATTGTAATTTCTCCCAATAAGTAGTATTCCTGTAAAAATTGAATTGGCAGAAATGTGTAACAGATATATTTGTAACAATGACAGAAAAAAAAAATGTATAGCAAGTGAGGCTGCTTATGTATGACCAAAAACCTCATGGGATTTGGTTCCTTGGTTTGGAGGTTTAGCATCATGGTTTCCTGGGACATCCCAGTTAATTGGCCTAATAACACATTTAGTGCTTGTGTTCCTCCTCCTAGCTGTTGTGATGTGCCTAAGCTCTTAAAAGCTTGCAGATGGCCCAGGTCACAAAAATTGGTCTCTGTGCACCTGGAGCAACAGAGGAAGAAGGAGAGTCAGGAATGGAGGAGGGTATGGACTGTGTGGCTAATTGCCTCCATGAACAAGTGCCACCTTTGCCATGAGACCAGAAGAACTATAAAATAGTTTTGTTTCTGTACCTAGTAATGTCCAACTCCTTTGTATTTAACAGTTTATTCCCTAGCATTTCTTTTTGTGCTTGCATTTAATTGTAGACAGTCAGAATTCAGGTTACAGTTTAAATATTTTGCCTAGATATCTCCTTAGCTAGATCAAAGAATTCATTTGATGCATATTCTCTTTCCATGTTACTGTATGTAGGTGTCAATGTCTCCAGACTTTATACTACTACATAAGAAACAACTTCTTACTTTCAGCTTCCAATTATGCTTTTCTTTCCTTTAAGCCTTCACCAAAAGCTTTCTTGAATTCAAGGAAGTTACTGACTTTCTTGAAGTTACTGATGTTTTCTTTTTGTTACTAAGCTCTTATTGATTAAGGTACTTCCAGATGTGAAGACACGTCTTGAAGTACATGTGTCTGTCTCTTATTGTTGTTGTTAGATGTCATTGAGCTGATTTTCAACAGTGACCCCTTGTGACAGAGTAGAACTTGCCCATTAGGTTTTCTAGATTGTAATCTTTATGGGGGCAGATCACCAGAAGGACCTCAAATTGAGTGGCTATCTACCCTGTAGATCCTTATCCATTCAAAAAACATTTTATTGAGTTCCTATGGTGTTCTAGGCATTGTTGCAGATGAAGTAGAGTGCATGTTGGAAGTCCAAGTATCATACTTAGCAACTGAGAATATATTAACATTAATGAGTTGCTTTTGTTTTATGCTCTTGAGTCAATTTCAACCCCATGTGACAGAATAGGACTGCCCTATAGGGTTTTCTGGGAGCTCTAGTAATGTAATGCCTAAGGCACTTGACTGCTAACCAGAAGGCTGATGGTTCAAACCCACCAGCCACTCCTTGGAAGGAAGATGGGGCAATCTACTTCTGTAGTGATACTTCCTCAGAAACCCAAGGAGGGGTTGCTATGAGTTGGGTCCAACTCAATGGCACATAACAACAACAACAACATAGGGTTTTCTAGGCTATAATTTTTACAAGAATAGATAACCAGATGTTTGTCTTGTGGAGCTACTATGTGGATTTGAACCACTAACCTTTTGGTTAGCAGCCAAGTGCTTAACTCTTACACCATCAGGGCTCCTTAAAATTCAGGGTGTTATGGGTAATAAGTTCAATTAAAGAGGTAAGCATAATGTGCTAGGGCGGGGAAATGGGGATGGATGTGAGTGGAGGCTTCCTGTAGAAGTGCTGCCTGATCTGTGCCTGATGGATGAAGCAGAAGAGGAGTGCACTCCATGCAAGGGAACAGTGTGTGCACAGAGGGCCGGAGACATGCAGGAGCACAGTGCATTCGGAGCCCGTGCCATCTAGCATGGTAAGAATGTAGGATGCTGCCAGAGAAGAATGCATAGAAGAGCAAGTGCCCTGCACCAGTTTGGATTTCACTGACAGTGGACTTGAACCACTGGCAGACAAAGCAGGAACATGATATGATCAGGTTTTTATTTTTAAATCAGTCCCTCTGGAAGCAATGCCGATCACAGGTTGGCAAGAGATAAGGCTGGAAGATTATTTAGGAGCTCAGTGGTACAGCTTTGGCAAGAAACGATGCTCAAAATAAAAACCAAACTCACTGCTGTCCGGTTGTTTTGGACTCATAGTGACCCCTCCGTGGGTTTCTGAGGTGGTATCACTATGGAAGTAGATTGCCCAGTCTTCCTACCCTAAGAGTATCTAGTAAGTCAGGCACTGTTCAGTTCTTCTAGCCTTCCGGTTTGTAGTCAAATGCTTTAGGCATTATGCTACCAGAGCTCCCAGAAATGATGCTAGCCAGAGTGAAAGAACAAAGGAGAAGAGAGAACAATGCTGGGAGGTACTTATGAATGAAGCACACCTGTTCTCCAGTTGGTGGTTTTGATATTTGGGAAGTAGCCAAAGGGGGGGAGGAATATAAAATCTTAGAGAATGCATTCTACAGCATTTGATTAACTGTGTTGGATAATATGTCTTAGACTTGACAGACAAAATGGGGATTACTGCTCCACAAAGGAACTGCATTCTATAGCTCTCCTTGGAAAGCAGAAAGTAAGAGCAAGAGTGAGAGCAAATGACAGAGAGACATGGACATGGAGGGGTGATTAGGTCCTGTTATTCGGGTATTGTGTGTCATCACGTCAATTCCAACTCACAGCAACTCTATATGACAGAGTATAACTGCACCACAGTGTTCCCTAGGCTATACTCATTATGGGAGCAGATTGCTAGTTCTAGTTTCCAGTAGACACTGGTGAATTCAAACCACTGACCTTTCAGTTAGCAGCCAAGTGCTGCTTCATCATTGTGCCATCAGGGCCAGGTGCTATAACTGAGTACAGAAAGTCACTAAACAGAAGGGAAAGGATACATGAGGATGCCTGAGTCTGAGTACAGCCCCTGACTGTTGTGCTTATCTCAGCCTCTAAGTAACTTGAGGATCTCAATTGTGACAGCAGTGCCATTCATGGATGTAGAATTCTTCTCAAATGACCGAAGTGAAATAAGCATGTTATGACCCTTTCTGTGCTCTCTTCTATCAATTAACTAGGCAAGCTAGCACAAAGATCTTATCCTGGCCACAAGAAAACATTTCATCATCTCCACTAGTTTAATTTAAATGTCAAAGTAACTGATTAGTAAATCTCTATTCAACAAGATTTTATAATTCAACCAGAAAATGAAGGATACTCTTTCTAAGGAGCATTTTTACAATGCCTCAATAACTGTAGATTTCATATGGAGTAAATGATATTGCTCATCAAATAAATATCAACACAAATCTTATACTTGCTCCATAAATTTGCTATCTAGGACTCATGTTTATGCAACCAGTGTTGAATCCTATTTGTTTTTCCTAAAGTATTAAACAAAGAACCTTGCATACTTACAGTGGTGACTCAGTTGCATAAAAGAATGAATGAATGAATATTACCTTTAAAAGAAAATGGCTTTAATGACAGAAAAAGTCCTTATGAGATAGTCAAATGCCTTCAAAGACAATGTTTTCTTATGTGCCTTTCATTGAATTTTAACCTTCATAGGGGAATTTTTCCATTTTATGGTAACTAAGCTACCTATTATTTTGAAGCACTTAGTACAGGCTTTGCACATTCTGGATGCTCAATAAATCCATTTTGATTAATGAGCAATCTACAACAACACAAGTGAAGAGTGAAAGAGAATGGATTTTATCACAGATTTTATCTGTGATAAAATAGAGCACATTCAGTAGCTCCATGCCAGTAGAGTGTGGGTCTTGGTTATCTCTATTCAATTTGTTAATGTGCTTATTGGACTATGGTTAACCTGAAATGGAAGTGGCATCTGGTGAATAATCCTCTATACCCCACTGTACTTCCTCCAACTTTCTGGAATAGGTAGTAGGGTGAGAGTGGGTCTGTAACTTATTTATAACTAAACATTTTTGGAATTGGTAAGGCTTCTTTAATTCTAGAGCCAAAATTTTGAAATGAAAACAATTCAGACTGGACTAGGACTAATGTTTGTCTCTGCTAAGCAAGTGGGTAGTGTCAACATGATTTCTGTGTGTATGTTTAACTCATTAAAGAGAGTAAACTATTTTTGAGCCTCTTGGAAGCATTCTTTTATCTACAAATACTGGCCTTGCTGATAAGAACCATTTTCATCATACAGCAGTTATTTATTTGGCATTTGCTGTGTGCTCAGTGCTGTCCTAGCCATTCATTAAAGAAGATCTCTACATGGTAAATTTGCAACCAAGTGCTAGTTTGTGGAGGAGGAAAAAAAGAAAACTAGAGCAGCTGTACCTACAGTGAAATCCTGGTAAATTAATTCTCTGTTTCATCCATATGGACAGTTTACAAATTTGAAAATGTAATCATCTCAGTTTGCTCAAATTGGTGGAAGTTTGCTATATTCAGAAAAACAGCATCCTAAACAGAAAAAAAAAATGTATATTTCTCATTAAATCAATTTCAATTTCACTTGTGCTATTTATGAATCTATATCTGAAAATGTTTCACTGTTATTCATAAAGTTTTCCAGTAATTTATTAGATAATGTTTCACTGCTACTCATAAGGTTTCCAGTGGTCAATTTTTTTCAGAAGGGGATGACCCTGTCCTTCTTTCTAGTCTGTCTTAGTCTGGAAGCTCTGCTGAAACCTGCCCATCGTGGGTGACCCTGCTGGTATTTGAAATACTGATGGCATAGCTTCCAGCCTCATAGCAACACACAAGCCACCGCAGTATGAGAAACTGACATGCAAGTGTTGACATCTGACATACATTGTCCAATATAGTGCTAGTAAATACACCCCTCAGGTTGAAAGGCACTCAAAATATGACTGGGGAAGAGTTAACCTTAATGATATGGATGGAGTAAAGCTTTTGGGACCTTTATTTGCTAATGGGACATGACTCAAAACGGAAGACACAGTACAAACATCCATTAATAATCAGAACATGTAATATATGAAGTATGAATCTAGGAAAATTGGAGTTGTCAAAAATAAAATGGAATGCATAACAATTGATGTCCTAGGCATTAAGGAGCTGAAATGGACTGGTACTGACCATTTTGAATCAGATAATCATATAACCTAGTATGCTAGAAATGACAAATTGAAGAGGAATGGCTTTACATTCATCATCAAAAAGAACATTTCAAGATTTGTCCTTCAGTGATAGGATAATATCCATATACCTACAAGAAAGATCAGTTAATACTACTATTACTCAAACTTATGTGCCAACCACTAAAGCCAAAGATGAAGAAATTGAAGATTCTACCAACTTCTATAGTCTGAAATTGGCCAAACATGCTATCAAGATGTATTGATAGTTACTGGTGATTTGAATGCAAAAGTCGGAAACAAAGAAGCAGTATTGGAAAATGTGGCCTTTGTGATAGAAATGATTCTGGAGATCACATACTATAATTTTGGAAGACCGATGACTTCTTTGCAAATACCTTTTCTCAACAGCATAAGCATTGACTATATGCGTGGACCTCGCCAGATGGAATACACAGGAATGAAAATGACTACTTCTATAGAAAGAGGCAGTGGAGAAGCCCAGTATCATTAGTCAAAACATGGTCAGGAGCTGACTGTGGTTCATACTATCAATCTCTCATATGCAAGTTCAGTTGAAGCTGAAGAAGATTAAAAAAGTCCTTGAGAACCAGAATATTACCTTGATTATATGCCACCTGAATTTAGAGACCATCTGAGGAATAAATTTGATGCATTGAACATCATTGACCGAAGACCACATGAGATTTGGGATGACATTAAGTACATCATATATGAAGAAAACAAAAAGTCATTAAAAAGACAGGAAAGGAAGAAATGACCAAAAAGGATGTCAATAGAGACTTTGAAACTTGCTCTTAAGCATAGAATAGCTAAAGCAAATGGAAGAAATGATGAAATAAAAAAGCTGAACAGAAGATTCCAAAGGGTAGCCTGAGAAGACATATATAATAACATACTGTAATGAAATGTGCAAAGACCTGGAGTTAGAAAACCCAAAGAGAACACTGTGCATTTCTCAAGCTGAGATAAGAAAAGTTCAAGTCTCGAATTGCAATATTGACAGTTTCTATGGACAAAAAATAAAACAATGCAGGAAGCACCAAAAAAAGACTGGAGGAATACACAGAGCCAGTGTACCACCAAAATAAATTGGTCAACATTCCATCATTTTAGGAGGTAGCATATGATGAAGAACCAGTGCTACTGAAGGAACACGTCCAAGCTGCACTGAAGGAATTGGTGAAAAACCAGGCTCTAGGAGTTGATGGAATACCCACTGAGATATTTGAACAAACGGATGCAGCACTGGATGTGCTTACTTGTTTATGCCAAGAAATTTGGAAAACAACAAATCAGATGATGTATTGCACTGGATAAATCTGCTGCAAAAAGCCTCTTGAAACTGTTAAGGAGCAAAGATGTCATTTTGAAGACTAAGGTGCACCTAACCCAAGCTGTGATATTTTCAGTGGCCCTGGACAACTGACAGGTAAAGAACAATATTTATGTCCATCCAAAGAAAGGTGATCCAACAGCATGGGGAAATTAACGAATAATATCGTTATCACAAGCAAGTAAAATTGTGCTGTAGATAATTTAAAAACTGTTGCAACAGCATATTGACAGGGTACTACCAGAAATTCAAGCTGGATTCAGAAGAGGATGTGGAATGAGGGCTATCATTGCTGATGTCAGACTGATCTAGGCTGAAAGCAATACCAGAAAGATGTTTACTTGTGTTTTATTGACATGGAAAGGCATTTGATTGTGTGGATCATAACAAATTATGAATAACATTGCAAATGATAGGAATTCCAAAACAGATCATTGTGCTCATGAGGAACCTGTGCATAGACCAAGAGACAGTCATTTGAACAGAAAAGGGGATACTGCATTGCTTAAAATCAGAAGGGTGTATGCCAGGGTTGTATCCTTTCACCATACTTATTCAATTCGTATGCTGAGCAAATAATCTGAGGAGCTAGACTAAATGAAGAACAATGTGACATCAAGATGGGAGGAAGGCTCGTTAACAAACTACGATATGCAGAAGACACAACCTTTCTTGCTGAAAGTGAAGATAACTTGAAGCACTTACTGATGAAAATTAAAAACTACTGTCTTCAGTATGGATTACACCTCAACGTAAAAAAAAAAAAAAAATCCTCACAACTGGACCAATGGGAGCATCATGATAAATGGAGAAAAGGTTGAAGTCGTCAAATAAAGTCGTCAAATATTTTATTTTACCTGGATCCACATTCAACACCTATAGAAGCAACAGTCAAGAAATCAGATGATGTATTACACTGGACAAATCTGCTTCAAAAAGCCTCTTGAAACTGTTAAGGTGCAAAGATGTCATTTTGAAGACTAAGGTGCACCTAACCCAAGCCATGATGTTTTCAGTGGCCCTATATGCATATGAAAGCAGGGCAATGAATAAGAAAGACCACAGAAGATTTGATGCATTTGAATTGTGTTTGTGAAAAATACTGAAAATGCCATGGACTGCTGGAAGAATGAACAAATCTTTCCTGGAAGAAGTGCAGCCAAAATGCTGCTTAGAATTAAGAATGGTCAAACTTTGTCTTACCAACTTTGGTCTTGTTGCCAGAAGGGAGCAGTCCTTGGTGGAAGATATCCTGCTTGGTAAACCTAGAGGGTCAGTGAAAAAAAAGATACTCAACAAGATGGATTGACACAGTGTGGTGGTTATGTTTTTGTGTCAACTTGGCTAAGCCTGGTTGAGTGGCTAGGCAGCTGGATGTAGTATTTCCCATGATGAGACTGGTAATCAACCCCATGGTGGAATCTATTATTAGCAGCTGAGTAGCTGTCTTTGGGTATGTGGTCTGCGTCCTATATATAAGGAGAAGCTTTGAGAATAGTCTCTAGCCTTTGGCACGCTTGGACCCTGCATGTAGCCGTGTTGTTGCTCAGCAGCCTGCTATGCTCTGCCGACCTTGGGACTTACAATGGACTTAAATGAATGGCCTGCCATGTGGTTTGGTAACATCGGGACTATTCCTTTTTCTTTGTCAAACTGGGGGCTTCTCAGCCTCAGCAGCCAGCAGCTGTCTGAGTGAAGAAAATGCCTCTAGCTCCTGTGGGCTGGAAGCAGGAGGCAGAGCTGGACCCCAAGGTTGAGAGGCTTTCACCCAGCCCCTAGAGCCTGGCACTTTGAACTTGGACTTAAAGCCTCCAAAGTGTGAGATAATAAACTCCTGTTTGTTAAGGCCATCCCATCTGTGGTATATTTCTCGTCAGAGTGGCACTAGGTGACCAGAACACAGTGTCTGCGACGAGCTCAAGCCTACCAAGATTTGTGAGGCTGGTGCAAGACCTGGTAGGGTTTTGTTCTATTGGACACAGGGTCACTATGAATCAGAGCTGACTCAATGACATCTAACAACAGTAATATGTAAATAGCATGAATTACAGAAAAGTAAGAACTTTTAAAAAATAATAAACCCTTCTGACAGTGATGATGTAGGGGATGTAGACTATTTATGATCCTTTGTATGACATCATATGGAACAGAATTTCTGTAATAACAGATATCAGATACAGATATCAGAATATCTGTAATAACAAGGTAAACATTCATAAATTCATGAACTTATGCTTACCAAACTCAGGTGGGCCCTCCTTACTTCACAGTTCCACTGCTTCTCTACTTTAAAAAGTAAAAGTAAAAGCAGCTGCCATCAAGAGCTGCTTCTGACTCATGGCACCCCATGGGCACCAGGAAAGAACTGTGCTCCCGAAGGTTTCAGTGGCTGACTTTGGCAGGACAGCACGAGACCTTTCTTGGAGTGGATTCCACATTCTAATCTCGGGGTTAGCAGCCGAGCGTGTTACCTGTTGGCACCATCCAGGGACTCCTTCTCTACTTTTCCCTTTTCAAATCTCAAATACTTCTCCACATCGCTTCTCTTACTTTCAACAGATGACCTCATGTTTTAGTTCATAATGAAAATTGAAGTCATTAGATGGTATTTTGTTAATTTCCCCTTCCTTTTTCTTCTTCCTTATGCTAAAACAGATGGAGGAGGTTTCTCTTCTACCCAAGGTCGGTTCAGTATTCTGTGCTCTTGGTCTTAGGCTTCTGCCTTCTTAAGACTTTCACCCTGTCATTCATTCTTTCTCTTTCTTGTATTTTTATTTATTTTTCAATTTTTATTATGATTTGGGTGAAAGTTTACAGAGCAAATTCATTTTCCATATAGCAGTTCATACACATTTTGTCTCATGACATTGACTGCAATTCCCTTCAATGTAACAGCCTTCTTCTCACTTCCTTCCCATAGTTTCCTCTACCCTGTGTCCTTCCTGCTCATGCATCCCCCCTCCACCACCAGCTGTCTCCCTATGTAAATACAGCCCTTCTGTTCGCCCATGAGTGATCGCTCCCAAGCGGTATATCTACCCGATGCAAATGTTCAGCCCATATACCTATTATTTAGCTCTCTTCCCTGTATTTTTAACCATACTTCTCCAATGGATTGTACATTGTTATTGTTGTTAGGTGCCATCGAGTAGTTTCTGACTCGTAGTGACCCCATGCACAGCAGAACAAAACACTGCCCAATCCTGCGCCAGCTCCATGAACCCTGCTATACTTGAGCCCATCATCGCAATCACTGTGTCAGTCCATCTCATTGAAGGCCTCCCCCTCTTTCGTTGACCCTCCACCCTACCAAGCATGACATCCTTCTCCAAGGA
>NW_006921764.1:3855851-3863861 GCF_000298275.1 Orycteropus afer afer | reverse complement strand
GTCCTATTTTGAGAGCCTTCTAACCTAACTGGACTATTCATAAAGTTGCACGGTAATGTATCAAACAGTGTTTCTTTGCTGTCATAAGGTTTTCCCTGGCCAATTCTTTGAGAAGTAGACAGCCTCTTTCTTCTTCCTAATCTGTCTCAGTCTGTAAACTGGGATGATACCTGTGCACAATGTGCATCCTGCTGGGTTAGAAACACTAGTGGCTCAGCCTAAAAACTCACATCAACACGTCACCACGGTAGGACAAACCGACAGACAAGTTTGCCTCCCTATTGGAAACCTCTTGTACCACGTTTACCTGGGTCCCTGTGGCTGACTCTGGATTGTACATAACAACATTGAAATCTGCTCAAGTCTTTTTCATCTGAAAAACAATGTTTGTTGTTAGGTGCCTTCAAGATGGCTCCAACGCATAGGAACTCTAAGTGCAGCTGCCCAATCCTGCATCATTCCCGCAATCCTTTTATGGATTGTGTCAGTGTCATTGCAGCCACTGTGTCAGTCCATCTCATTGAGGGTCTACCCCTGTTTCACTGACCCTCTACTTTACCAGCCACGATATCCTTCTCCAGGGATTGGTCCTTTTTGACAACATGACCAAAGTAAGTGAGAGGAAGTCTGGCCATTCTCTCTTCTAAGTAGCATTCTGGCTGCACTTCTTTCAGGACAGATTTGTTAATTCTGGGAATCCATGGTATTTTCGATATTCTTAACCAACACCACAGTTCAACAGCATCAACTCTTTAACTCTTCTTCCATCTTCCTTATTCGTTGTCCAGCTTTTATATGCATATGAAGCAACTGAAAAGCAATACCAAACAACAGAGTCAACTAATAATGAAAGCAAAAACTAAGCAACAAACATAAAGTTCCTTGATCCCACTTTTTTCCTTCTCAGCCCAGTCTATTCAAATTTCCCCACTGCTCTACTGAAGCGTGCTTTCTAAAGGTAACAATGATCTTGATGCCACAAAATCTAGAAGGATATTGTTTAGTCCTCATTTTACTTAACCTCTGAGTAGTATGCCATGGGTTGGTAACATTTCTATCTTGGCATCCTTCCTTTCCTTTGTGTAATGAGTGTGAGGGATTTTGAGGCTGATTTTTTAAAAATAAAATAACCATAAGGTGGCATTAGTCCACAACATGCTTTATTTGGGTGAGGTTTTGATGGGCTTGCATGCCAGTAAGTCCCTCAATAGCATGAGACTTTCCAAAGGCAAGTAAAGTGGGGACCATCCAGAAGAAGGAGAAGACAAGTGACCTTCCAAGGCATAGGGAGATTAAGGAGGAGGGTGCTTATATATCAGATAGGAATGCTGATTGTAAGATGAGTAAGCTCATGGCTACTACCAGAACAGTTGGTGGTTCGAACCCACCTAGTGACCTGCAGGAGGAAGATCTAGCAATCTGCTTCCATAAAGATCATGGCCTAACAAACCCTATGGGGGCAAATCCATTCTGTCATATAGGGTTGCTCTGAGTTAGAATCTATTCAAATCACACCCAACAACATGTGTCAGATACTGTTTCTCAGCAGTAAGATGTGAAGTCTCTGCACTAGAGAGTTTGAAGGGCAGCACCAGCTTGGGGTCTGTTATGTCTTATCTATGGCTAGCAGATGTTGGGTGCAGTTTTTTTGGGAGGAGAAGGAAAGCAGACAGACTCTAAATGGCCAAAACTATACTTATTTGGCCCATTTTCCCCCGAAAAGATAGTGGGGTATTTTTTTTCCTTTTTTTTTTTTTTTTTAATTGTGGTAAAAATAGATATAACAAAACATTTGCCAACTCAACATTTTTTTTTTTTTTTAATTGTGATTTGGGTGAAAATTTACAGAGCAAATTCACTTTCCATACAGCATTTCACATACACTTTGTCTCATGACATTGACCACAGTTTACCATAATGCAACAGCTCCCCTCCTACTTCTTCCCCATAGTTACCTCTTCCCAGTGTCCATCCCTCCATGCATTCCTGCCCCCTGAGCTGTCTCTCTGTGCATAAGCAGCCCTTCTTTCTCCCATGATTGTTCTCTCCAAGGAGTGTATCTACCTCAGGTGAATGTTCAACTCATATACTTGTCTGCTATTTGGTTGGAAGCTACAGGCATGGGTTCAATTCCAAACCTGAAGGGCAGCTAGGGGCCATAGTCTCAGTGGTTCCACCAGGCTTTATTGGACCAGTAAACCTGCCCCCCCCCCGCCTTTATTTTTTCCTCCAAATGATTTTGATATTTGTTCCACATTGTTCTCCCTCTCTATCCAGGGCCTCCTACATATAGATCCCCTTCCAAGCAATTCAACAATTTTGACATGTATTATTCAGTAACATTGATTTCATTCTTCATGCTGTGCATCTATTATCACAATCTTTTCTGAATTATTCCACCACTATTAATTTAAACTCATTGCCTCTCTGCCTCTTACCCCTCAAACTGAAAACCAATCTCATGTCATTGAGTTGATTCTGACTCATAGTGACCACCATTGAGTTTCCAAGGCTGTAAATCTTTACAGAAGCAGACTCCTTCATCTTTCTTCTGTGAAGCAGCTAATGGGTTTGAACTTCTAACATTTTAGTTAGCAGCCAAATGTCTTAACCAGTTCACCACTAGAGCTCCTTTCTTACCCTTGGTAACCACTAATAATTTTTGGTTTCTATGTATTTGTCTGTTTCATATCTGAGAGATCATACAGTATTTGTCTTTTTTGCAACTCACTTATTTAATTCAATATAATGTTTTCAGGGTTCATCCACATGATAGTATTTATAAGGACTTCATTTCTGCTGATTGCTGATTAATATTCCATTGTGTGTATATATCACATTTTGTTTATCCATTCATCTATTGATGGATATTTAGGTTGTTTGTACCCTTTGGCTATTGTGATAGATATAATGAACAGTGGAGTAAAAGTTTCTGTTTGTGTATCTGGCCTATTTTTAAAGTAATTGGATTTGTGAAAATTTGAGTTTGCTGCCAGCAGGCTTTGGAGCTAACAGGTTCTACCCTGCTATAAAAAAGTAAACAACATTGGACCAATATGAAGAGGCAGTGTTTGGCTCATTTATATAATACTTGACTGCTCAGTGCATATTTTCATCCTATTATGCTGCTTTCTCTCCATTTTGAAAGCTGACACTTTGCTGCCGGGCTCTAGAAGTTGAGTGGTCCTCTTTCTGCTTTTCTCACTTCCTCAGTTATCTCACCACCACTCACTTGTCTGTCAGTTTGTCGTACTGTGGTGGCTTGCATGTTGCTGTGAGGCTGGGGGCTATGCCACTGGTGATCTCATCTACAGGATGATTTCTATTGCAGTCAACATGCTGATGACTTCCAAATATTTCTTTTTAGTCCAGACTACTCTCAACTCCAGGCCCATCCATCCGTCTACTGACTGTCTCAAAGACACCTTGACCCTAACATCCAGAACTAAACTGGTATCTTTCCTCCCACACCAGTTATATTCCGATTCCTTATCTCAGTAAATGACTTAATCACCCATCCAATTGCAGAAACCTGAATGTTATTCTCCATCAACCCCTACTTCCAGCTGCTCACTAGTTTTATGGTCTCCAGCTCCTAGCTACCCCCCAATTCCCACAGAGATGACTACTCCTTATCTGCACCACCAGCAATCACTCTCCTGTATTATTTTAATAACATTCTATTGTCCTATTTTCCTAACTTCAATTTATTATCCACCTTGCACCCAAAGTAATCTTAAAAATCATAAATCTGATTGTTTCCCTTGCCTGGTAAAAACCCTTTGGTGCCTTGGCATTACTCTTAGAAAAACGACTCAAATCCTTAATAAGGCTCAAAAAGCCAGCAACAATGTGTTTATTGCCTGTGTGTCTGTATTAGCCTCATCTCCCACCCTGCCCTCTCCCATCCTTTCGGTTCTGCAGTAGAGGAAAGCTCCTTCCTAACTGTGAGCTCTCATCACCTGTTCCTCTCCCTGAGGGACTACTTGTCTCTGCTGTCCTCACTTCCCTTCTGGCTCCAACTACGTAAATCTTACTCTTCCTGAGGGAAACCCTTTCGCCGGTACTCATACCCAATCCACACAGCAGACTGCATATAGAAATGCCTCTGCTTTCTACTTTTATGTTGTTGTGGTTGTTAGGGACCAGTCACTTTCAACACATAATAACCCCATGTGACAGAGTAGAACTACTCCACAGGAGATATATATATATATATATATATATATATATATATTTATCTATCATCTTTGCAGAAGCAAATCTCCAGGACTTTTTCCTGTAGAGTCCAGTGTATGGGTTCGAACCATCAACCTTTCGTTAGCAGCTACGTGCTTAACCGTTTGTACCACTAGGGCTCCTTTTCTACTCTTATAGTACCTCCTAGGGAGCTCTGGAAGCGTAGTGCCTAAGGCATTTGAGTGCTAACAGGAAGGCTGGCGGTTCAAACCCACCAGCCACTCCTCGGAAGGTAGGTTGGGCAGTCTGCTTCCGCAGTGATACCTCCTTTGAAACCCAAGGAGGGGTCGCTATGAGTCGGATCCAACTTGACGGCAGTGAGGTTTTGTTTTTTTTTTTTTAAATGTTAGTTTTCCTTTCGTTTACAGTCCTTCCTATCTTTGAAAATATGTAGTTATTCTGAGGATATTGTTTTAATGTCTATCTTGACCATTTGTGTAATACATTTCAAAAGGGAAAAAAAAAATTTTGCACATCTGCTCTTATTGTAACCACAGCTTCTGGCAGAATTGCTACCATGTAGCGATACTTCATAAGTATAGATGAAAAAAGTAATAACAGTTAATGTTATTGACTACTTACTTTATACATATTAAATTATTTAATCTTAAAGCAACTTATGAAGTAGTTACTATTATCATCCCTCTTTTACAGGTAAACGAATGAAGCCACAGAAAGGTTTGGATCTAGCTAGAAAATGGTAGTTCTAGCATTTGGATCCAGAATATTTGACTCTAGAAGAAGTATTTTTAATCACATTCACTATTTGTGAATTAATTAATGAAGAGTATATGCAATTTTAAGATTCTTTTGAATTTGGCAAGATAAATCTTGAACTTTTTCTTTTGAACAAAACAAGAAGAGTTGAAACTTGTTTACTGATTTGTGGTAAATCTGTTATTTTGTTCATCAACAGAGAGGTATTCGGGTATGTTCTAATCAATCTAAAATATGTGGATGAAATTAGAGACAACTCCAAAGTCAAAATAAGTGAATGATAAAGTTATATTGATACATCTAAAGGGTAGAATATGTATAATGTTTTCAAATAATATTTATTTGGAGAAAATTTCATAATGACATATACTCACCAGTCAATAAATACTTGTTGAATGAATGAATGCATATGTACTATTTGATACATATTTTTCTGAATAATTAATATTATGTTTATGTATACAGAAACAAACAAACAAAAAAATACCACAAAGATACCATATTAACATAGTAACTCTCAGTGGTAGGACTACATGTGATTTTTATTTCCTTTTTCATAATTTTGTATTGTCTAAATCTTCTACAGTTAATATGCTTACTTTTACTAATTTGAAAATAACATAGCCATCTAAAAATTTAAAATAGATAGTGTCGAAACAATCTGCATGTGTCTAATTCATGTTAAATATATAGGTGATTTAAGTAAGAAAAATTGAATAGAAGTAGGAAAATTGAATAGACTAAAGATAGATACTGTCTGTAAAATACTAAAACTTCTCTTGCAATAACCCTTCATGTTTTAAATATAAATGTATTTAACTACCATTTTTGCTCACACTTCATACTATTTTAATTTAGATTGTCTTTTTCATGTGTTGGCTGAATACTAGCAAAGAGTTATTCTCAATGCTCCTCAAAGCTGCAGTTATCATTATGGTCATGGAAATTTATGGTTGTGTAATTTAAGCCCATTCTCATGACTAAGTTGATAATTCATAGAATCACTCTTATTGATGTTGCTCTGTTTTCATGATGTTGCATGCTGCATTAAATTCGTAGTAATATTACACCAGAAATATAATATTACAGAATCTTCCATGATGATTGTAGTCTCATATTCAATCCTGTTTTTTTCCTCTACATTGTCTAGACATTTTAGATACATCTGTTGGCGAGCTCACTAATTCATTTTATTTTCTTTCTTATAGATGGTGTGTTTTTCATGTGTGTCGCTAGGTAGTGCAAATGGTTAAGTGCTCGAATACTAACCAAAAGGTGGGTGTTTCAAACCCATCCAGAGTTATCTTGGAAGACAGACCTAGTGATCTGCTTCCACAAAGTCAAAGTCTTAAAAACTCTGTGGACCAGCTCTGTGCATGTGGGATGGCCATGAGTCAGAATCAATTTAATGCCAACTAACAACAATCATGTCATTCATGTAACATTACATTAAGGCTATTAGTTCTCTCTTTAGGTACTCCTACACGCTCATTAAGTAACATTAATAAAATTAACTGACATATAGCTATAGTCACACTATAGATTTAAAAAATAACAATTTTACATTAATAGATTTGAGTCTTTATTTTATGCAATATATTACATTGTATATTTACATTAGCATACATAAATTCCAGAAGCTCATAACAGATTGTTTTTCTCTTAATCACTCAGAGGTAATTAATAAAAAATGGAAGTACTAAAAATATCTTATTTTTAGTGTTACTTTTTACTGTTTAAAAAGTATAGATAACCAGACAATTTTAAAAAAAAATTGTTATTTAATCTCAGTCAAGAATTAATATACAGAATATCTCCAGAACTATCACTTTATCACATTTATTATCATATCTCATATTATAATTTGTTGTTGTTATGTGCCATCGAGTCAGATCTGACTCATAGCGACCCCTCCTTGCGTTTCCAAGGCAGTATCACTACGTAAGTAGATTGCCCCATCTTCCTTCCGAGGAGTGGCTGGCTGCCAGCCTTCTAGTTAGCAGTCAAGTGCCATAGGCACTACGCTACCAGCTAAAATAGGATGTATTGATAGTTTGTTGAAAGAGATGAGACTTGAAAAGCAGAACCGTCCCTTTTCATAGAATCATTCATTCATTCATTTGTGATACAAGCATTTATTGAATACTTATTATGTTCTAGGTCTATTAAGTATGTAAGATACAAAGAATAAGAAGGTATATTAGATATGCAGATACATGGTTGTTTTTAGTTGCCATCGAGTTGGCTCTGACTCGTGGCAACCTGATGTATAACAGAGCAAGATGGTGACTGGTAACCTGATGGCTGATATGTCTGAGTGCATTGTTGCAGCAGCTCTTCTGCAGTGTCTTCCAATCTAGGAGGCTCATCTCCCAGCATGACGTTGGACAGTCGTCTCTTGTAATTCATAAAGTCTTCATTGGCTGAATTTTAGAAATAGTTTCCTGATCCTTTCTTCCTAATCTATTAATTTGCTGAAATTTCCCCACAATGGGAGACCCTGATGGCATTTGAAATGACAGTGGCATAGCTTGTAGCATCATAGCAGCATGAAAGCTATCATAATACTTATATAAGTAAGTTTATAAAAACTCACAGACACATCCTATAAAGAAAGAAAAAGCCAAACCCACTGCTGTCAAGTCGATTCTGACTCATGGGGACCTACAGGACAAGAGTAGAATTGCTGCATGTGGTCTCTAAGGTTATAATCTTTATGGAAGCAGATTGCCACATCTTTCTCCCATGGAACAGGTGGTGAATTTGAACCACAAACATTTCAGTTAGGAGCTGAGTCCTACCAGGGCTCCTTACTTGCAGTCGTTGTTGTTCTTGTTAAGTGCTGTCGAGTCATTTCCGACTCATAGCGACCCCATGCACAGCAGAACAGAACACTGCCCAATCCCGTGCCAGCCCCACAATCCAAGCTATACTTGAGCCCATCATCGCAGCCACCGTATCAATCCATCTTGTTGAAGGCCTCCCCCTCTTTTGTCAACCCTCCACCCTACCAAGCATGACATCCTTCTCCAGGGAATGGTCCCTTCTTACAAC
>NW_006921764.1:3846881-3853493 GCF_000298275.1 Orycteropus afer afer | reverse complement strand
AACTCAGGGACGCCCAAAGAAGCAGGCCAGAAGAGCAGGAGAAAGGGAATTAAAAGCCAGGAAGCCAGACAGAGGAACAGTCAGCCACAGGGACCCAGGTGGGGGTGATATGAGAGGTCTCCAACAGCAGGACAAAGTTGTCTGTCGGTTTGTTCTACTGTGGTGACATGTAGACGTGAGTTTTGAGGCTGAGCCTCTGATGTTTAAAACCCAGAGAGATGCACCTGGTGCACAGGTAACAGCCCAGCATATAGACTGAGACAGACTAGGAAGAAGTAAGAGGCCATCCTACTTGCAGTCAAGAGAGATTAAATACACAGTTATTGCATCCAGAATTGTATATTATATTGACAAACTTGGTCCCATTTGTTCTCCACAGGAGAACAGAATAGCAAAAATCCTGCTATTTATTCATAGAACCCAAAGAAGAAGTTGCAGGTGCCACTTAATCACCTAGGTTTTGCTATGCTTTTTATCTTTATTGATACATTCAATTCATTGCCAAATAGTTATCTAGCGTCTTTTGTGTGTCTCACCCTGTGCATAGATGAAATGAAAACAGAATAATGGAATAACAGAATGCTTGTGCCATGAACAAGTCAAGAGTTTTGAATCACCTGAGCATTCCATTTCGTAGAAAATTTATAAGTGAGCAGACATTAAGTAACAGGGATGTATAAGGATACAGGTCATCATTTCAACTGAAGCATACTTGGTTCCTCTAACAGTGTGTGTAAAACAGTGATTTGTATGAATCTGAGCCATAGAAACACAAACATCTTTCTGAACCTATGAGCTCATTTCAATATCTTTTGATTAATTGTTTTCCTTAGGAAATCCTATTGGATCAGTATAGTCAATTTTTATTATAGTGACTAATATATTGCTTATTTTTATTCTGGTTGCTTTTTATTAACCTTGTTTCATTATCATATTGAATTTAATTATTTAAAAATGCTATACAATATCTAAGAGAAAAAAGGAAAACATTTTTTTCTATTATTCTACCTATCAGAGCAACTAATATTAATATTCTGGTGTATTTCATTCCAGTCTTTTTGCTGTGCATAATATTTACATTAATATGGACAGTATATAGAGAAGTATATGTATTGAGTTTCAAGGTACTTATGTACTTTGCTGATAATACAATTATTACGTGGTCTCTCAACTTGTCAGGGTCCATCAAATTTATGCTAAAGCCACCTTCCTTATCTTCTCCCATTCAACACATCAAACAATGATAAAGGATAAATTACGTGGAAACATTTACAAATTGTGGCTGTGCTGAAAAACAAAGAAAAATCTTCATGTTCAACTGGATCAGAGACACAAAATTAGAAGTGAAAGTCCAGGTGGTGTCTGTGTCCGAAAATAGGCAGGAGCAGAAAGGAGGCTGCATCCTTTAGGGTGCTTGTTAGCTGTTGTTCGTGAGCTCTGACTCCTGACGACTTTGTGTTTAAGAGAACAAAATGCTGCCCAGTCCTGTGTCATCTTCACAATCTTTGATGTGTTTGAGCCCACTGTGGCTATTACGTCAGTCCATCTCATTGAGGGTTTCCCTTGTTTTCACTGACTCTCTACCAAACCTGACTTCCTTTCCTAAAGATTGCTCTTTCCCGATGACGTGTCCTAAGTATGCAAGACAAAGTCTCACCATCTTTACTTTTAAAGAGCATTCTGGTTTAATTTCTTCTAAGACTGATTTATTCTTTTTTCTGACAGTCCATGGTGTATGCAACACCACAATTCAAAGGCATCAGTTCTTCTTTTGTTTGTTTTCATTGCTCAGCTTTCACATGCATATGAAGGAGGTACACTTTAGTGTGTGTGTGTGTGTGTGTGTGTGTGTTTCCCAGTAGATTTGCCCAAGGTAGTACGTTGTTTGATTTTTTGACCACTCCTTCCATGGTCATTAATTGTTGATCCAAGTAGAATTCTTCAGGGTAATGGAGTCTAAAAGAATGAAAAGTTGGGAATATTAAATTTCCATTCAATAAAAAGAGGGAAGATAGAGATTTGTGTTCAGAAAGTAATTAAAGTGGGCTATATAGCTCCAGCAATCAAGATACTTAATGACCTTTTGATTAAAACTTTCTAGTTAAAATTTTAAGAGAAACCACTAAAATAATAGAAATATAATTTATACCTTCCAAAGCAGTAATGAAAAACAAAAGAAAAGGAATAATTATTAATAAAAATGTCTTTAAAGAGAGTAAGCATGACAAACTAAAAGTACAAAATAGAAAATAGCTAATAGAAGAAAAGGTAACCATACTTGATAAGATTTAAAAAAAAAACAGAAAACTTTGCTTTATGCTTTTACAGGAGTCAACCCTAAATCAAAATGACACAGAAGGGTTGAAAGCAATGAATATTATGCAAAAACAAAGCTAGAAAAGTTGTTGAAGCAATCTTGTAAGTCAAAATATATTTTCAGGTTAAAAGCGTTAAAAGAGATAGAGAGGTATGCTATACAACAGTAGAAGAACCACTTCAAGAAATTACCAAGAAGATACAGCAGTCATAAGCTTTTTCACGTAATAACATATAACCCACTGCCATTGAGTCCATTCCTACTCGTAGTGACCCCCTTTGGGTTTCTAAGGCTGTAAATCTTTATGGAAGTAGATTGCCTCATCTTCCTCCCCTGGAGCAGCTGGTGGCTTTGCACTGCCTGTCTTTTGGTTAGTAACCAAATGCCTTACCCACTATACCACCAAAGCTTCTTAACATACAACATAGTCCAGAAATATTAAAATCCCAAACTGACAGAACTTTGAGGAGAAACTGACAAATCCCCATTTTACAAGATTTTAATATATAATATTTACTATAATTCATCCTTTCAGTGATTGCATACTATTTGATGCTATTATTTATTTTATGTCTAATGATCATTCCACTTCATTTTGATTATTGTCCACTATGAAAAAAGCCTGCAATAATCATCACTGCTCATCTGTTTTAGAAGGAATACCCACTCTTTCAATCCAGCTCATCAAAGATCTCCCTCTTTTTTGCTGACGCTTTACTTTTCCAAACACGATGTCCTTCTCCAATGATTGATCTCTCTTGATGATAGGTCCCAAGTAAGCCAGCCAAAGTCACACCATCCTCCCGTCCAAGAAACAGCTGGCTGTACTGCCTCCAAGACTCGTTTGTTCGTTCTTCTGACAATCCATGGTATGGTCAGTATTCTTTCCCAACACACAATTCAGATGCATCATTTCTTCTGCAGTTTTCCTTTTTCATTGATTTTTAATTTTGATCAATCAAAGATATTTGATGTTTGGAAAAAAAAAAAGAATTATCCAAGACTGACAATAATAATTCTAGTTAACATCACACTTTTCATGTGCTAGACTTTATAAGCATGCTATTACTATTATTTTAAATATAAGAAAACTGAACACAGATAAATAATTTACCCGAAGTCACATCGTTAGTAAGTGTGGAACCAAGATTTAAACCCAGATAGCCTTGCTCCATAGTAGGCTAATTAACTGTCTTGTTTGCCTGAGACTGAAGGGGTTCATGTGACCTGGAATTTTTAGTTTTAAAACTTGGCAAACCACTCTGTCCCAAGGCACTGCTCTTAATAGTACCATCCTTTTCCAAAGTGGGTATTACCAGCTTCCGTTGTCACCGGTAATGTTTGAGTTCCTTTTATTCCTGCACAACTGTAACATGTGGGTTCTAAGAGGCTGCCTGTGATTCCACCTCTTGATACTTATACCTTGGTGGGCTCCCTTGCCCCTGGGTGTGCACCTGAGCAAGTGACGAGCTTCTGGTGACAAGAATATGGCTGTCACTTCTGAGATCAGATTACAAAAAGACCGGCTTCCATCTTATTCTCGTGCTTACTCCCTCTGATGGAAGCTGCCACCGTCTCCCTTGTGAGCTGCCCTATGGAGGGGACCGGCGGGGCTGAACCGATCAAGGCCTTCAGTCAACAGTAAGTGAGGCACTGAGTCCCTCAGTACCATGAGGAGCTGAATGCTGCCAGCAATCACGTGAGTGAACTTTGAAGCAGATCTTCTCCCAGCCAAGCCTCAGATAAGACCACAGCTAACACAGGATAAGACACTAGCTGATACCTTGTTTTCAGCCTTGTGTGCCCAATAAGCCATTCTTGGACTCCTGACCCCAGCAACTGTGAGATAATTTATGTTTGTAGAATTAAGTCACTAATTTTAGGGGTAATTTCTTACACAGTGATAGATAACTAACACATTATCTATTCTACTTCTAATTTTTTCCTGTAAGATAGTATAAAGTAATATTGTATTGTTAGTCTAATTAGTATTTCTCTGACTACAATTAATTCAAGATTTATTTCAAATATTTGTTGATAATTTGGATCTGCTTTTCTCTGAATTTCCAATTTATTAAAATTGCCCAATTTTATATTGAATATTTTATCACTTTATATATCCTAGATATTCACCCCTTATCTGTTACCTGCAGTACACATTATTTTTCAATTTATCGTTTGTCTAATGATTATTTTGAAATCTTTTCAATTTATATATAATCAAATCTGTCCATATTTTTTATTTCTTCTGCGTTTCTTTTATTGATTAAAAACATCTCTCCAGCCCCTAGCTATACTAATGAACTACTATGATGTATTATAAGATCGTTATTTTATTGTTTTAAAATCGGTTCTGTAATCCATCTGGACTTTGTTTTAGACAGTGTTAAGATAGGGGTTTAAATTTATTTTCTTCAATTGCATCAGGACCACTAATTAATAATTCCCTCTTTTTCTTACTAAAATCCCTTCTTTGTCATTTATGAAATTCTGTATGCTGAGATATATTCATTTCTTCTCTTTCAATGTATAATTGACTGATATGTTTGCAATGATGTTATAATACTTTTTGCAATTTGGCAAGGCAAGTCCTTTCACTACTGTTCTTTTTTCATTCTTTCTTGCTTTTTTGTGCACTTACTTTGCCATATGATTTTTTTTTTCTTTATTGTGGAATGGGTAAATGTTTACAGAGCAACTTCATTTTCCATACAATAGTCCATACACCTTTTGTTTCATGATATTGATTGCAATCTCCATAATGTAAAAGCTCACTTCTCACTTCCTTGCTGTGGTTACCTTTTTCCTGTGTCCTCTTTGCCTATGCATTCCTGCCCTTTGAGTTATCTCCCTGTGCAAATACTGCCCTTCTGATCTCCCATGGTTGATTGTTCTAAGGAATGGTGTCAATGTTCACCTTATACACATGTCTATTATTTGTCTGGAAACCATGGAAGTAAGTTCAATTCCAGGCCTGAAGGGTGACTGAGGGCCATAGTTTCAGGAGTTTCACCAGTCTCTATCACATCAATAAGC
Organism: Orycteropus afer afer; assembly: GCF_000298275.1. Taxonomy (NCBI): domain Eukaryota; kingdom Metazoa; phylum Chordata; class Mammalia; order Tubulidentata; family Orycteropodidae; genus Orycteropus; species Orycteropus afer. The sequence goes on along the minus strand of NW_006921764.1, from coordinate 3,848,140 downwards.
CTAGTGTTTTTTTTTTGTGATTTTGGGTTTTGTTCCACATTTTTTCCCCATTCTATTCAGGATCTCCTATATTGATCCCTTTCTGAGTGATTGATAAGTGGTAACTGGGCACCATCTAGTTCAGTAATATATCTCAGCCTCAGTAATGTAGGTTGAGGTTTTTATGGTCCACTAGTCCCTTGGACTAGTTGTTTCTGTGTGTCTATGGTTTTCTTCATTCTTCTTTGAGGAGAGACCAATTGTTGCATCTTAGATGGCCACTTGTAAGCTTTTAAGACCTCAGTCACTATTCACCATAGTAGTATATAGGAAATGTTTTTGTGAAGTATGTTATGTCGAGTGAGGTGAATATCTCCTCTGAAGATGGGTCCAAGCCGATGAGCCCAATAACTTACTCTCTCAGGTTGGTTGGCTGTGTCTAAGAAGTTATCATAACTTTGGCTCCTGTTAGCTCTATTATATATACGGATGTTCTCATAGCACAAAGGAGCTCTGGTAGCACAGTGCCTAAGGCATTTGACTGCTAACCAGAAGGTTGGTAGTTCAAACCCATCAGCCACTCTGCAGAAGGAAGACTGGCAATCTACTTCTGTAAAGATTTACTATGTTGGAAACCCAATGGGGGTCGCTATGAGTCAGAATTGACTGGAGGGAAGTTGTTTTTTTATTTATATATAGCACATAGAAATATGTATGTAGAAATATCATATGCCAAACCTACATATGGTCATGGGTATGTCCTTTGCCTAGACATACCTGTGGTAGATACGTTTGTGTGTCAACTTGGCTAGGCCTGGTTGAGTGGCTGGGCAGCTGGATGTAGTTATTCCCCATGGTAAGATTGGTAATTAACTGCATGGTAGAATGTATTGGAGCAGCTGAGTACAATGCTGTCAGTGATAGGATAATATCCATATGCCTACAAGGAAGACCCGTTAATATGACTATTATTCAGATTTATGCCCCAACCACCAAAGCCAAAGATGAGGAAATTAAAGATTTTTTATCAACTTCTGCAGTCTGAAATTGACCAAACATGCAATCATGATGTGTTAATTGTCACTGGTGACTAGAATGCAAAAGTTGGAAACAGAAGAATCACCAGTAGTTGGAAAATTTGGCCTTGGTGACAGAAATAATGCTGGAACTCACATGGTAGAATTTTGCAAGACTAATGACTTGTTCATTGCAAACACCTTTTTTCAACAACACAAAGGGCAGCTCTACACGTGGATTTCACCAGATGGAACACACAGGAA
>NW_006921764.1:3831796-3845396 GCF_000298275.1 Orycteropus afer afer | reverse complement strand
GGAAGAATCATTAATAACCTGAGATACTCAGATGATACAACTTTGCTTGCTGAAAGTGAGGATGACTTGAGGCACTTACTGATGAAGGTTGAAGAATACGGTCTGCAGTATGGATTACATCTCAATATAAAGAAAACAAAAATCCTCAGAACTGGACCAATGAGCAGCATCACAATAAATGAAGAGAAGATTGATGTTGTCAAAGAATTCACGTTGCTTGGTTCTACAATCGATGCCAATGGAAGCAGCAGTCAGGACATTAGATGACGTGTAGTACTGGGAAGGTGAACTGCGAAGGAACTCTTTCAAGTGCTGAGAAGCAAGGATATCTCATTGAGGACTAAGGTGCACTTGCCACAAGCCATGATATTTCCAATCTCCTCGTATGCATGTGAGAGCTGGACAATGAATAAGGAAGACCGAAGAAGAGTTGACACTTTTGAGTTGTGGTGCTGGCGGAGAATGCTGAAAGTACCGTGGACTGCTAAAAGAACTAACAGATCTGTCCTGGAGGAAGTGCACCCGAAATGCTCCTTGGAAGCGAGAATGGCCTGACTTTATCTCACCTATTTTGGTCATGTTGTTAGAAGGCACCATTCCCTGGAGAAGGATGTCATGCTTGGTAGGGTGGAGGGTCGATGAGAGAGGGGGAGACGTTCAAGGAGATGGATTGACACGGTGCCTGCGATGATGGGCTCAAGTATAGCAGGATCATGGATCTGACATGGGATTGGGCAATGTTTCATTCTGCTGTTCATGAGACCTCTATGAGTCGGAAATGACTCAACAGTACCTAACATATAACATAACATGATTCTTCAGGATTTCATAGTATTCCGTTGTGTGTATGTACCATAGTTTGGCTTTCCATTCCTCTGCTGATAGGCACATAGGTTGTTTCTATCTATTTGCTATTGTGAATAGTGCTGCAGTGATCATGGGTGTGCACATATATATTCATGTACTGGCTCTCACTTCTTTAGGATATACACCTAGTAATGAGATTGCATGATCAAAGGATATTTTTTCTAACCTTTTAAGGAATTGCCATACTGATTTCCACAGTGGTTGTATCATTTTATAGTCCTACTAGCAATTTGTGAGATTTCCCATCTCTCCAGATCCTCACAAACATTTGTTATTTTCTGTCTCCTTGAAATTTGTGCCATATGAATTTTAAGGTAATTTTAAAAAACTGAGTCTCTAAAAGTAGTGTCATTGTATGTATTATATGTATACATGTTAATTTTTGAAAATTACTTTTTTTATATTGTGTTTTATATGGTCCAATAATTATTTATATTTCATGTTATATTCAATAAAATTATAGTTTTCTCTTTAAATAAATTTCTATATGATTATTTTTATCACTGAATTGAAAGGATTTTTCTTCCATTTCCATTTCTAGTGCTTACTATAGAATACAGAAAAAGTGTTGAATTTTTAATACTTTATTAGTCAGCCACCTCAGAAAATTGTCTTAATAATTTTTATATAATTTTACCTAATAAACTAGGAGTTTTCATTTTTTTACTGACTCTTGTGCATATACTCATGTCATCAAGAAGAATAAATATTTTTTCACACTTCCTCCAATTATTTATACTAATTATTTAATTTCCTATTTTGATACATTCAATAGAACCTCCAACACATTGTTAAATCAACTGGTCATATAAGACATGTGATAGTTAAAGTTATGTGTCAACTTGGCTGGGCCTGATTTTTGAGTGGCTGGGTAGCTGGATTCCCTATGATAAGACTGGAAATCAACTCCATGGTGGAATCTACTGTGAGCAGCTGAGTTGCTGCCTTAGGGATGTGGTCTGCTCCCAGTATAAAGAGACACTTTAGTAATCGTCTGTAGCTTTTTGGCATGCTTGGACCCTGCATGTAGCTGAGTCATTGTTCAGCACCCTGCCATGTTGTCTGCCAATCTTGGGACTCTTAATGGACTTGAATCAATGACCTGCTACGTGCTTTGGTAATATCGAGACTGTGCGTTTTCACTTGTCGACATGGGTTTGTCAGCCTCAGTAGCCAGTAGCTGCCTGAGTGAAAGAAGCCTCCAGCTGCAGTGGGCTGGGAGCAAGAGGCAGAGTTGAAGGCCAAGGTCGAGGGGTTTTTCACCTAGACCCTAGAGCCTGGCACTTTGAACTTGGACTTCTAGACTCCCAAACTGTAAGAGAATAAACTGTTTGTTAAAGTCACCCATTTGTGATATTTTCTGTTAGAGTGGCTAGAGGTAACCAAAACAGGACATTCCAGCTTGGTTTCTATATTAAAAGTTAGAAAGGCTTTAACTCCTAGAATGACATGACAGTTTCTTGCTAAATTATACATTTTGTTCTAACATAGTGTTCCCTTTTTTCTATTAATGATTTAACCCTAAAATCTTACATTTCTAATTTTGATATTTCCATTTCTGATTTATTTTTATTTGTTATTATTCTTTACCTCTTTGCTATTTATTTTCAACTCTTCTTTATTAGTTTATTTTAGGTATATTTATTGTAAGCAGCATATAATTTTTTTAACTTGACCTTACTTTTTAACCCCACCTTTATTTTTATTGGGGATAATTCTTCCTTTTTATGTTTAGTACTCATGTACCTGATTTTATTCTTTTCCTCTTACTTTATGTTACTTGTTTATTAGAGATTATTTTTCTTTTGTTCTTTTTTCTTATTTTTTCTAATTTCATTGCACATAGCTAGTACTTCCCACCCTCCCTTTATTTATTATAACAGTGATTATCTTCTCTTCCACAATCTCATGTTCAAATATATATATTTCTCCGTCATCATATGAAAACAATGTTTTTCAAACCAAACAACCAATACAATCTACTACTACATTGCTAGTACTCTTGGCTCATGTATTAGTCACAATTTGCCTGTGGCAACAGATGTCTAAAAATACAATGGCTTAAACAAAATAAAATATTATTTCTCTCTCATGGACTAATCCAGGAATAAGCACTCCAGGGTTGACATGGTGGCTCCATAAACTCAAGGTTCTACCTTGTTGTTCTTGATGCTTTCCTGTGCTCAGTCCTAGGTTGTTGTTCTCCTCCACACCTTACATATCATCATTCCAACCAGAGGGGAGAAGCATCATGGGAAGAGAATGACACACTTGATCCTTTAAAGGCATAATCTGAAAGTTACACACCTCCTTTCTGCTTAGCCAGAACTTAATCATATGACTAAAGAGGAAGCTAGGAATTCAGGATATATTTTTGTCTAGTTAAAAACTGGAGATTCAATTATTATAGAATAAGGAAAGAGAAGATATTAGAAGACAACTAGAAGTTTCTCTGAAACATCCTTATAATATATTATATTCTTTACAATATGGAATTAAAATTATAATTCCCACTTTCAGTCCTTCTCAGAAGCAGCTGTAGAATACTTCTATATCTTCCTTCTCTCCTCCATACCACCACCTCCCAGAATTTTAATAGCCTTTCCATTGCAGCATATCTCATCTATTTTAAAAATTGTTATTAAGAATTCATATTATTAATTATATAGACATTTTCAGAGAGTCTGTCAAATATATAGAGATTTGTACTAGGCAAATCTGCTGCAAAAGACCTCTTCAAAATTTTAAGGAGCAAAGATGTGACTTTGAAGACTAAGGTGTGCCTAACTGAAGCTATGGTATTTTCAGTCACCTCATATGTAGTGCCTAAAGCACTTGACTGCTAACCAGAAGACTGGTGGTTCAAACCCACCAGCCAGTCCTCAGAAGGAAGATTGGGCAATCTACTTCGGTGGTGATAGTTGGAACCCAAGGAGGCATTGCTATGAGTCAGATCTGACTTGACAGCAGTGAGTTTGGTTTTGGTTTTCATATGTATGGAAAGCTGGACAGCGAATAAGGAAGACTGAAGAGTTGATACCTTTGAATTGTGGTGTTGGCAAAGAATACTGAAATACCATGGACTGCCAGAAGAATGAACAAATCTTTCTTAGAAAAAGTGCAGCCAGAATGCTTCTTAGAAGTGAGAATGACCAGACTTCATCTCACCGACTTTGGTCATGTTGTCAGAAGGGACCAGTCCCTGGAGAAGAAAGTCATGTTTGTTGAAGTGAAGGGTCAGTGAAAAAGAGGAAGACCTTCATTGAGATGAATCAACATTGTGACAGCAACAATGGGATCAAGCATAGCAAAGATTGTGAGGATGATCCAGGACCGGGCAGTGTTTCATTTTGTCGTATGTAGGATTGATATGTCTTGGAGCTGATGCGATGGCATCCAACACCACCAACCCCCAGCAGAGTCCCTGAGTGGTGCGAGCAGTAGATGTGTGAGGCTGATAACTGAAGAGATGGAGGGTTAAGTCCATCTAGAGGTGCCTCAGAAGAAAGACCTGGTCATCTGCTTCTGGGAAAAAAAAAAATGAAATCAGTCTGAAAATACTGTGGAACACAATTCAACTCTGATGATACACATGGGATCACCATGAGTCAGACTCAACCTAACAACAACAGCAGTCAAATATATATAGTTATTTATAGATCAGATATATAGGTTATAAACATCACTGCTTTTTGGGTTTTTTTGTTTCCTTTTCTTTTTCTTCTATTTTAAAGTCTCTGTTCTGGTTGGTGGGAGTTCTTAAGTATTTCTGTCATATAGCAATCCTTTATTTCCTAGTTTCTAGTGTTGTAGATGAAAAGTTCAATGCCAATGTCTTTGTCCTTTGTAAATAATGTGTGGTTTACATTTGAAAGCTTGTAAAATACCCCTTTTGTCCTTGGCAGTCAGAGATTTTACCAGTATATTCCTATGCCTGTGAATCTTTCATTTATCTTGCCTGAAATTTCAAAATGCAGACAAAAGATTTTATTCACGGAGAATTTTTAATTTAATGTTTTAATTATTGCCATGTTTCCATCTGTTCCTCCTTCTTTTTCTAGAATTCCTATTATTTGCATATTAGATCTCTTAGATTTCCACCCTCATGATCTTTCTCATATTTTGCATAGCTTAAGATATTTCTTCCACTTTGTATTCCAGAGGACTAATTCAATTCTCAAATCATCTACTGAATTTTTTTAAATTGATCATTATGTTTTGATTTTTTTCACAGTCATTTTATATGCTATCTTATTTGTGTTATTTTTATTTATTTATTTATTAATCTGTTTCTACCAACAGTGCTGTTTCATTAGAAAGTCATTCTTCTTATTCTGTTTGATGTTTCATTGTCTGGTTGCTGAGTCCCCTTAGGGGTTTTTTTTTTTTTTTTTGCCTTCATTTTGTTTTACGTTTGTTTCTTTGTCTACTTCTTGGAGCTCCGGTTTAGTTGTCTTAGTGCCTTGAAGATTGGCAGTTGCTAGAGTAGTGAAGGGAGCTCTGGTAGCATAGTGCCCAAGGCGCTTGACTGCTAACCAGGAGGCTGGCGGTTCAAACCCACCAGCCTCTCCTCAGAAGGAAGGTTGGGCAATCTACTTCCATAGTAATACTGCCTTGGAAACCCAAGGAGGGGTCACTGTGAGTTGGGTTCGACTCGACGGCACATAACAACAACAACAGAGTAGTGAAAGATGCAGAATTTTCTGCTTCTTAGAATCAACAAAACAGCAACATATGTGGGATGTTGAAATCATTTCTGAAGGCATCAGAAGAAAGTGTCTGTGAAACCAGTTCACTTCAAACCTTCTCAGCCTTTAAGGTGAAGATGACTTAGAATGCATGTTCCGCAAGCCGTTGGTCCCTTGGGGTCATGAAGATGGAGTGCAGTTACATAGGTGGATGCCAACATTTATGTTGAGGCATCATACTTTCCTGCTAAGCTCTGCTTGGAATTTGTGGCATTCTGCATGTTGCCCCAGGACACTCCTGCACTAGTTCTAAGACTCACTTGTCCCAGTGGAAGACAGTCCTGTAACAGCTTTTTTGCTCTTCTTCCAGACCTGATTTGCCTGTTGACTCTGAGAGCTATCCCTGAGTTAAGTGTTGGATTATTAACTGAAAAGGTTGGCTCTTCAAACCCACCAAACAGTACCTCGGAAGTCAGGCCCAAAGATCTGCTTCCAAAAGGTCATGGCCTTGAAAACCCTGTGGAGCAGTATGGGGTCACTATGAGTCAGAACAGACTCAGTGGCCACTAACAACAACAACAAGGCAGATGGGTTGCAGTATAAGGAGGCACATCTAAGCTTCCATAGTTCCAGAATCCTTACCTGTATGTTTAGTAACTGAAGAAATAATTTAAAAAAAAATAATAATAATTGAATGAAACTCATAGATTAAAAGAAAATCAAAATGGAAATTAAACATTATTTGAAAAGACTAATAATACACATAGACCTCTAACAAGACTGACCAAGAAAAAGGAAAGAATAAATGTTATTAAGGAAAAAAAAGGAGAGTTTAACTAAGGACTCAGAAGATTTTGAGAAATCATAAAATGATTTTATGAATAATTATATTCCAAAAGAAATTAAGACATAGGTAAAATGTACAATTTTTTAGAAAAATATAAATTACCAATAAACCCAAACCTATTGCCAGCAAGTCAATTCCAACTCATAGTGACCCTATAGGATAGATTGGAACTACTCCATAGGGTCTTCTAGGCTGTAATCTTTATGGGAGCATATCTCCAGGTCTTTTCTCCCATGGAGGCACTAGTGGGTTCAAACCACTGAACTTTCGATCAGCAGCCAAGCACTTACCACTGTGCCAACACCCTGTATCAACCCCCCCCCAAAAAAAAAAAAATCTAATTGCCATTGCGTTGATTCCATCTCATGCTGCCCCATGGGTATTAGAGTGGAACTGTGCTTGTAGGGTTCAGAGCGGCTGTGAACTTTCAGAAGGAAATTGCCAGGCCTTGCTTCCCAGGTCACTCTACCTCATTGCCATCAAGTTGTATCCAGCCCATAGCGACCCCTTCTTGCATTTCCAAGGCGATATATCACTATGGAAGATTGCCCAATCTTCCTTCCAAAGAGTGGCTGGTGGGTTTGAACCGCCAGCCTTCTGGTTAGCAGTCAAGTGCCTTAGGCACTATGCCAGGTCACTCTAGGTAGATTTAAATCACCAATCTTTCAGTTCTAGCTGAGTTTCAAGATCTTCTATGACATTTTGTTTGTTAAAAGAAAGAGTTTTGGGCTTCTAAAGTTCTAATCATTAGGTATTTAGCAGCTATAAATATATATGACTTTATAGCTAGTGTTTAAGTAATATTTTGCTAACAAAATGAATGCTCTTAAGTTTCAAACAAAAATTTTAGATAGTTTCTACCAAACGTATCACTGGTTTTATAGGGAATATATGAATCACTTATTAAATCTGGAAAGTTTAGATCAAAGAACACGTATAGAAATGTACAGGCTAGGTGTATACTCAAAAAGTCTAAAAGCAAGGATTCAAACAGGTATTTGTACACCAATGTTCAAGGCAGCATTATTCACAATTACCAGCAGGGCAGGTGGAAGCAACCATAATGTCCAACAGCAAATGAATGGATAAGTAATTTGTGGTATATGCATATAATGGAAATTTATTCAGGCATAAAGAGAAATGAAGTTCTGATACATGGGACAGCATGGATGGACCTTCAAAACATATGCTATGTGAAGTAGTTAACTGAAGTGAAGTAATTAGAATATGTGTAGAGACTTCAGGAAGGAAGAAACGAGGCCAGTGGTGTGAACGTAGAATTATCTCTAACAGGAAAAGGAAGGAAATCTTTGTTTCCAGTAAAAAGTTTTACACCTGATGTGGGTATAGAAGAAAGGAGATGATTTAGAATCAATACCACTTTTGATTCCTGTTTTGTTTTCTGGGAATTTAGGCATTTTGGTCTGATTTATGTGTACATGTGAAGTGCAATTTAACTTTTTCCCAAGTGTACCTAGACACGTTATAATTTCGTGCAATATATTTCTCTTAAAATATGAGAAATCTGTAATCATGAATATCACATTTTGAATGGCATTTTAGCATTTCAAAGGAAATACATGTTCAGATTATAATAATAGAGTAATAGGAATTTATGTCCACATTTGCACCAAAATACCAGGTAATCAAAGCAAGTACAGGTTCCTTCCTGGCTAATGCAGATTTTAATCAAGATTCTCTTTATATTTTGTTGGTGATTTCCATCCAGTTTTCTTAGAACTTACTGACATTGAATAAAAAACAGTAGTTCTGTGAAATATTTGTCACATTTGTGTTAGTAGCTTCTCAGAACTATATTGTATGTGTGCCTGTGTACACACACGTTAATATGTAACATACATGTTGCAGTGGGAATAGAAAAGAAGTAATAAAGTATAATCACATATGTGAAAACCAGGAAAATTGGGAAATTGATAGCTTTTCCAGGTAGGAATCTTGCTTACTAATGAAGGAAATAAGACCTTTCATGGAGGTTAGATTTTGACACAGTCTAAATTCATTTTTTATTGTAGTAAGTAATTCAGAAGAAAACCAAACTCTTTAACAAATCATGGTGTGGTGATCTACTATCCCCATTTTCCTCCACATACTGAGGGGTCATTTTCATCTTTGACATCCTCTTTGCAATGAAAAGCTTTTCTGAGATCATTTATTGTGAAATGAATAGAAAATGGTAGACCATTGGATTCTTAAGAACCTGTAATTTCCCATGGATAATACTGCATACCCTAATGGAAATAAGACCAATAGCTCGTATCTTAGAGTTACAGGTGCTTGTCTTCAGTTAAGGAAATTTTATCAAGATTTATTGAACTTTCCATGCAAATTTTTCACAGATAATATTTTTCTGTTAAAATAAAATGGATAGAATATTAAGAACAAAAAGCATGAATGAAATTGTAAACATTTAAACTTGTTTTATTTAGACGTTAACTTCTATGCTAAATTCTCAATATTTGAAATTTTTTTAAATCAGAACTTTGCAAATATATCATAGATATTAAGTAAATTATATGAAACACAGTTAAAAAAAATACATCAAGACCCCACTCTTGGTACCACAATCCGTTATGTGTGTCAGAAAAGCTTCTGTCAGAGAAACAATCTATTAGAGGACACACACACAAGGAATTGGGTCATGTGATTTAGAGGTATAGTTAGGCATGTTTGAAATCTGTAGAGCTGGCTGGAAACTCCAGGGCAAGAGCTGATACTGCACTCCATAGAGGAATTTTATTGCTTCTTCCTCAGAGAAACCTCAGTTTTATTCTTAAATTGATTGAATGACTCCCCCTAGGTTATTCAGGATGATCTCCTTTACTTCAAGTCAGCTAATTGTAGATGTTAACTACATGTACAGAACTCCTTCACAGCGACACCAAGATTAGTATTTGATTGAACAACGGGTTTATAGCCTAGCCGCCATTCATCTGTTAGTTGTGATGCTATGATGGCTTTTGTGTTGCTTTCATACTGGAGGCTATACCATTGGTTCGGAAGGAAGGTTGGACAATCTACTTCCATAGTGATACTGCCTCGGAAACCCAAGGAGGGGTCACTATGAGTCGGATCCAAATCGATGGCAGTGCGTATACCACTGGTATTTCAAATATAGGCAGGGTCACTTATGGTGAACAGCTTTCAGGAGAGTTCCAGACTAAGACAGACTAGGAAGAAGGTTGTGGCCAGGACCACTTCTGAAAAAGTTGGCCTCTGAAAACCTGAGGAATAGCAGGGAAACATTTTCTGATAAAGTGTCAGAAGATGAGCCTGTCAGGTTGGAAGTCACTCAAAATACAGCTGGGGAAGAGCTGCCTCCCTAAAGCAGAGTCGACCTTAATGAAGTGAATGGAGTAAATCTTTTGGGACCTTCACTTGCTAATGGGGCACAACTCAAAATGAGAAGAAACAGCTCAAACATTCATTAATAATCAGAATGTGGAATGTATAAAGTATGAATCTAGGACAGTTGGAAGTTGTCAAAAATGAAATGGAACACATAAAGATTGATGCCCTGGGCATTAGTGAGTTGAAATAGACTGACACTGGCCATTTTGCATCACTCAGTCATATGGTCTACTATGCCAGGAATGACAAATTGAGGAATGACATCACGGTCATCTTCAAAAAGAACATTTCAAGATCTATCTTGAAGTACAATGCCGTCAGTGATTGGATTATATCTACGCACCTATAAGAAAGACCAATTAATATTACCACTATTCAAATTTATGCACCAACACCTAAAGCCAAAGATGAAGAAATTGAAGATTTTCATCAACTTCTGCAGTCTGAAATTTACTGAACATGCAATCAAGATGTATTGTTAATTACTGGTGTTTGGAATTCACTGCTATTGAGTTGATTCAACTCATAGCGACCCCTCCTTGGGTTTCTGAGGTGGTATCTCTACGGAAGTAGATTACCCAGTCTTCTTTCCAAGAAATAGCTGGTGGGTTTGAACCACCAACCTTCTGGTTAGCCTTAGGCACTATGCCCCCAGAGCTCCCAAATTCCTTCTAAATCCTTGTTGTTGTTGTTGTTGTTGTTATTTGCCGTCGAGTCGGCTCCGACTCATAGCGACCCCTCCTTGGGTTTCCGAGGCAGTATCACTACGGAAGTAGGATTGCCCAACCTTCCTTCTGAGGAGTGGCTGGTGGGTTTGAACCGCCAGCCTTCTGGTTAGCAGTCAAGTGCCTTAGCCACTATGCTACCAGAGCTCCCTCTAAATCCTTACAGTATATCAAATCTTCTAGTAATACTGCTCACCAATAACAGCATAGTTCTGATGAGTCATTACACTAAAAGACTTTGTCCCTGCCATGGGTGAGGAATGGGAAAGAACGGGAATGAGGGGGTAGAGAATATTGTCCCACCACAATCAGTTCATCTGTTCCAGTGAACGGACTGAATCTCCTGGTGAGGGATTGGACTTTTTTAAGTCCTCTCAGCTCTAAAGTCATTTAACTCTTTAGAAGTATTTCTCTGATGTAGATTCAGCCAAAGATCTTTACACATAGAGGGTACTCAAACATTGAATGACAGTTGAAGTTTCTGGTCAGTCATCCCACCATTAGCACACAGAGGTGGCCTCTTCCATACAGAGAATGTTAAAGTCACTGTGGCCTTATAGTCCTTTTTTTTTTTTTCTTTTCTTAAATAGATGAAGGTATTTGACAATAAAGAAATGCAATGTGACTGACTTTTTTTAAAGCAGAAAAATTTAATTTTTTACAAAGTCACTTTCATTTTCTCCTCTTTTCATGCACCATTCCATGCTTCATCCTGAAACTTTATTTTGTCAATATCATCTCTGTTCACATTTTTTCCCCCACAGATGGCCTGTGTACCAGCCATGCTGAACTATTTATAGTTCCCCAAAGGCATAATTCTTTCATACTTCTGCCCCATTACATATTCTGTTTTCTTTGCTTAGAATGAATGCTTCTCTCTTCTTGCATCCTGATAAACTGCCACTTATTATTCAAGGTTAGGATGAAATCTTCCTTTTTTACTGTATTTTTGTTTTGTTTTACACATATCCAAGCTCTGGCTCCTTTATTTAGTTGGAAGCTTACTTGTCTGTGCTCCCATAGCACCTGATATGTAGCAGAAATACAACAACTTTGCAATTATATATTATTTGCTTTTCTGTATTTTCCATTAACTAATCAGCTCCTGAGGTCTAACAGGGCTGAGAGTCTACTCATCACTCTAGCCCAACTATATAACATATTGTACTAGTTATCTATTGTTGCATAACAAATATGGCAGTTAAGGTTACGTGTCAACTTGACTGGGCCTGGTTTTGAGTAGCTGAGCAGCTGGATGTGGTTAGTCCCCATCATGAGATTGGTAATCAACTCCATGAGGGAATCTACTGGAGCAGCTAAGAGGTTGCTTTGGGGAATGTGGTCTACTTCCAGTATATAGGGAGAAGTTTTGAGAGAGGTCTCTGCAGCTTTTTGGCTCTTTCGGACCCTGCATGTAGCCAAGTCTTCATTTAGCAGCTTGCCATGTTTCCTGCTGATCTTGGGACTATCTCTGGACTTGAACTCATGGCCTGCCATGTTGTTTGGTAATATTGGGACTGTGCCATTTTATTTGTAAATTTTGGGGGTTTTAGCCTCAGCTGCCAGTAGCTATTAAGAAAAGACTCCGGCTTCAGTGGGCTGGGAGAAAGAGGCAGAGCTGAAGCCCAACATTGAGGGGCTTTCACCCAGTACCTACAGCTGGCACTTTGAACTAAGATTTCTAGCCTCCAAAACTATACAAGAATAAACTCCTGTTTGTTAAAACCACTCATTTTTGGTATTTTCTGATAGAGTGGCATGAGATATCTGAGACAGCAAGTTACCCCAAAACTTAATGGCTGAAAATGACAAAAATTTATTATCTCACAGATGTGGTCCAGGAATTGAAGGAAGGGCTTAGCTGGATGCCTTAGCCCAGGTTCCCTTATGAGGTTGTAGTCAAGTTGTTGGCTGGGACTGCAGCCATTTCAAAGCCTCACCAAGATTGAAGGATCTGTTTCCAAAGTTTATATTCTTTGTGGTCTGTTAGGGATCCTTGGAAGGAAAGTTGGGCATCTAGTTCTGTAGTGATACTGCCTTGGAAACCCAAGCAGGGGCCAGTATGAGTCAGATCTGCCTCAACGGCAGTGAGGTGTTTTTTTTTTTTTAGTCTGTTAAGTTGAGGACCTGAGTTCCTTGCAGTGTCATGGTGGTCTCCATAGTGCTGCTCAAAATATGGCTATATCCTTCCCTTGGTGCAAGGGATCTGGAAGAGGAAGAGCATAAGAAGATACACCTAACACAGAAGCCTCAATCTTTTCATACCCTGTTACCAGAAGTGACATCTTACCATTCCTGATAATTTTTATTTGTCAGAGTCAAGTGGTTACTTACACAAAATCATGAATGCTATGAGACAGGGATCAATGGGACAATCTTCGAGGATCTTTACCACACATTTTATATGTTGTTGTTGTTAGGTGCTGTTGAGTCATCTCTAACTCATAGTGACCATATGTACAGCAGAATGAAACACTGCCTGGTCTTGTGCCAGCCTCATGATCCTTGCAATATCTGAGCCTATCATTTCAGCCACTGTGTCAGTCTACCTTGTTGAGGGCCTTCCCCTTTTTCATTGACCCTCCACTTTATCAGCCATGATATCCTTCTCCAGAGAATAGTCCCTTTTGACAACATGACCAAAGTAGGTGAGATGAAGCCTGGCCATTCTCACTTCCAAGGAGCATTCCAGCTGCACTTCTTCTAGGAGAGATTTGTTAGTTCTTTTGGTGATCCATGATACTTTCAGTATCCTTCGCCAACACCACAACTCAAAACCATCAACTCTTCTTCGGTCTTCCATATTCATTGTCCAGCTCTCACGTACATATAAGGCGCTTAAAAATACCATGACTTGGGTTAGGTGCACCTTAGTCTCCACGGAGACATCTTTGCTCTTCAGCACTTGAAAGAGGTCTTTTGCAGCAGATTTGCCCAATACATTAGGTCGTCTGATGTCTTTACTGCTGCTTCCTGTTGATTGTAGAATCAAGTAATATGAAATCTTTGACAACACCAAACTTTTCTCCATTTATTGTGATGCTGCTTATTGGTCCAGTTGTGAGGATTTTTGTTTTCTTTATATTGAGGTGTAATCCATACTG
>NW_006921764.1:3797987-3830796 GCF_000298275.1 Orycteropus afer afer | reverse complement strand
TTGGTACAGTGACTCTGTGTATTCCTTCCATCTTCTCTTGATGTTTCCTGCATCATTCAATATATTGCCCATAGAATCTTTTAATATTGCATCTCGAGGCTTAAATTTTTTCCTCAGTTCTTTCAGCTTGAGAAATGCCAAGCATGTTCTTTTGGTTTTCTAACTCCAGGTCTTTGCACATTTCATGCTAATAATTGACTTTGTCTTCTCGAGCTGCTCTTTGAAATCTTCTGTTCAGTTCTTTTATCTTGTCATTTTTTTCCCATTTGCTTTAGCTACTCTCCTCTCAAGGGCAAATTTCAGAGTCCCTTCTCACATCCATTTTGGTCTTTTCTTCCTATCCTGTCTTTTTAATGACCTTTTGCTTTCTTCATGGATGATGTTTTGATGTCATCCCAGAATTCCTCTGGTTTTTGGTCACTGGTGTTCAAAGCATCAAATCTGTTCTTTAGATGGTCTCTAAATTCAGGAGAGATGTAATCAAGGTCATATTTTGGCTGTCATGGACTTTTAATTGTTTTCAACTTGAACTTGAACTTGTAGGTGAGAGTTGATGGTCTTTTCCACAATCAGCTCCTGGCCTGGTTTTGGTTGAAGGTATTGAGCTTTTCCACTGCCTCTGGCCACAGTTGTAGTTGATCTGATTCCTGTGTACTCCATCTGGCGAAGTCCATGTGTATAGCCACCATTAGTGTTGTTGAAAAGAGATTTGCAATGAATAAGTTGTTGGTCCTGCAAAAGTCTATCATGGACTCTCCAGTGTTATTTGTATCATCAAGACCATATTTTTCAACTACCAGTTATTTCTCTTTGTTTCCAACTTTTGCATTGCAGTCACCAATGATAATCAACACATCTTGATTGCATGTTCGGTCAATTTCAGACTGCAGAAGTTGGTAAACATCTTCAATCTCCTCATATTTGGCTTTGGTGGTTGGTGCATAAATTTGAATAATAGGAGTACTAACTCGTCTTCCTTTTAGGTGCATGGATATTATCCTCACTGACAGCATTGTACTTCAGGATAGATCTTGATGCATTCTTTGTGATGATGAATGCCATACCATTCCTCTTCAATTTGTCATTCCTGGAAAAATAGATCATAAGATTGTTTGATTCAAAATGGCCAAAACCAGTTCATTTCAGCTCACTAATGTCTAGGATATCAAGCTTTACACATTCCATTTCTTTTTTGCCAACTTCCAATTTTCCTAGATCCATACTTCATACATCCATGTTCCAATTATTAATGTGTGTTTGTAGCTGTTTCTTCTCATCTCGAGTCATGCCACATCAGCAAATGGAGGTCCCAAAAGCTTTACTCTATCCACATCATTAAGAGTGGATAGAGTTGATACTCTGAGGAGGCAGCTCTTCCCTAGTCATATTTTGAGTGTTCTACCCACCAAGGGGCTCATTTTCTAGCACTATATTGGACAATGTTTCAGGGCTATTATAGTTTTCCAATAATATATTAGATAGTGGTTCACTGCTATTCATAAGGTTTTCACTGGCCAATTGTTCAAGAAGTCTATGGCCTCTTCCTTCTTCTGAGTCTGTCTTAGCAACCACTACAGTACAACAAACTGACAGACAAGTTCTTCTCCCTTAGCTGTTCCAAACTGCTCCATTCATTTACTGGTCTCCTTCAGTCATTCCAAACCCTCCACATTGCCTCACTACCTTCCTGGCCTCCCTCAGGCCACTCCACACCTGCCATGTGGCCTTTCTTCCTTCTTGGCCTCTCTCAGGATGCTCCAAACCCACTGCACCACCTTGCTTCCTTCTCATTCTCCCTCAGGCTGCTCCAAACTTGCCACACCACCACTTTGTATAGTATATACTAATTGCAAGATTACTGAAAATGTAAAGCTATTGTTGGTGATAGCAATGGAGATTCAAGTGTTTCTTCCTATTTTAAACATATTTAAAAGAATTATAGATTTTTAAGAAATCATTGCTAAAAGAAAGTAAAATACGTTAACTTAGTATATAAAGTGATTCTCTAAAAATCTGTTAAATACTAACTTCCTCAAGAGAGATATATTGAGCCTTTTCCCACTCAGAACATTGAAAGAAACTATTGGACTATTTTACTTATTATTTTTATACTGTCTCTCCTAGAGATGCTAGTCATGTCCATCACCAAAACAAATATATTTTAGAATCAAAAGATTGCATTGGTTTTATTCATTTATTTGCTTATCCATCTAGTGAGTCTTATTGAAGATTTATCATATAAAAGGCATTGCCTTAGGTGTTAGCAATGTTATTTTTTGTATAAATGATAAATACATTTCTCTTTTACAAAAGAAAATCTCAATCTTTAATATTATAGTGCAAGTAATGTTCATAGATAATATGAATATAGAAAAGTAAATGTCATATAAAACATTCTAGGTTTCTCCTTGAAGGGAAAAACATTTCCATGGGAAGTACTTAAGGCAGGTGTTCACAAACTCTTGCCTATAGGGTAAAACTAGCTCACTGATTGTTTTTGTAAATAAAGTTTTATTGAAATATAGCCATACCCATTTGCCTTATAATTGTCCATGGCTGCATGACAGTAGCAGAGTTAGGTATTTGCAACAAAGTGTTATCTGACTCTTTCCAGAAAAAGTTTGCCAGCACTTGACTTAAGACCAACAAATAAGAATTATACTTCAAATTGTTAGACTAAAAATTATTAAAAACTTATACTTTATGAAGTCTTAATATTGCATTCAAGAACACTTTCAATAATAAAGCTTCATGCCACCTATCTACTCGTATTATTATTATTAGGTACATATGTATGATAATAATAACAACAATAAATACATTTGTTAAGCACTATGTACCAGGCAGTACATTAAAAAAACACATGCACAGGCAGAAATTTTATTTATCCTTACAACAATACTGTAAGGAAGGCACGGTTTCACAGCTGAGAAAAGTGACATTAAATGTGCCAGCTTTCCCATCTACATTTCCCTGATTTTAAAACCTATGTTCTTTGTATATGGTCCCTTCATTTCTTGGTATCCACTCCATGAATATTTTATTCTTTTTAAATGTAATGCTTCCTTATTCCACAAACTTGCTTAATTTTCCCATTTCTTTAGCTTTTGTTCAATCTTCTAACCCTTTCAGTGTCCTTCCCACTCGTTTCTTTGTTTCTTCGTTTCTTCGTATCTAAATTGTACTAATTTGTCAGAGAACTGCTTAGTCACCACCTTTTCCATGATGCCTTTCCTGAATCCCCAGCCATAAATAAGCTCAGCCCTGCTTGTCAACCACATAGCATCTAGCATGGTTTCTTGTGCACTTTAACTGTCTAATATTTGCTAGATAAATGATGTTAGAATTCCAGACTGTAAATTCGCACATGAATTATTTTGTATTCATAGAATATTTTGTATATAAAACTCAAGTAAACTAAAAGAGTTCCCCACCACCACCTTAAACTTGCTGTTGTAAAGGAAAGTGACAGCCATAATGCATAATCTATTGCATAGTAAAGGAATCTGACTCAGAAGATAAGCCCCTTATTTCAATCTGAAATTGCAACTAGATTCAATAATCTTCTCTAAGCAGCTTTTCAGAAACCCAAGGAAGGGTCACTATGAGTCAGATCCAAGTTGACAGCAGTGAGTTTGGCCTTTGGGTTTTGGAAGCAGCTTTTACACACCTCATTTCCTTTTCATCAACTATGTTTTGTAGCTGCAGGTGTGAAATGTAGGTTGGCCAGGTAAAACTATCTAGAGCATAGCCTGCCATTTTGCAAAGTCCACTGGATAATTGGTATTTTCGGTAATTAATAGAATCAAGGAAATAAATCTGTTTTCTGAGATTCTTATGTAACTTCCAGAATATTCTTTTCTTTTAGATTTTCTCCAAAAAGGCCAGAGTATTTTGAAAGCCAGAGCACCATTTTCTGAGTTATTAAGGACATTCAGGATGGTTACCATAGACACAGGTTTTTCTTATTCACTTTATTTCACTTAGTATTTTTGAAGGATTGCATTGAGCTAAGGGCTGTGGAGGGGATCAGGGAAATTGGATATTTTACCAAACAATAGTCTAGTCTGGAAGAGGTAATGAACAATGTAAAGTAGCATAGAATGAAATCACCTGTAATAACACAGATCATGGATTCAGAAGATAGAGACACAGTCTTTTCTAAATAATTTAGTATTTGATTACCCACTGTCTTGTACTATGTATTAAATTACTTATGAGAACCATTCGAGAAGCTTTTGCCAGTCTTCATGGAGTGCTCAGCAGTTTTTCTGGCTTTGATGCAAAGGCAGTTAATAGGACCAGCCCTTGCAGTGAGTAATTCCTCAAGGGACCCTACCTTATTCCTTGAATAAATCTGTCCCTACCAATTTATGTTAGTAGGTAGAAGACTGGTAATGAAATCCAGCCCAACTACTCACAATGTTTACTCTAGATGAATTATCTATAAAGCTTCACTATTTTCTTGCTTTTCCCTTTGGGTTAGTCTTCTTTTTTTCATATTTTAATTCTAATGCTATTTGGTTCAATAGAGGGGAAAAGGAATCTCACATACTATTTTGTGCCTGAAAATGTACTCGTTATTTTTCATGTGTAGTCTCTCATTTTATATGCACACATAAACCCTAGAAGATAGTTACTAATCAGGTCTACTCTTACAATTAAGAAAACTGCAGTGCAGAGAGATTAAATAATATATCTAACATTGTACACATGAGTTTTCCACTGATTTTAGCATCAACTCTGTGGGGCAGTTCTACTCTGTCCTATAGGATTGCTGGGAGTCAGAATCAACTCAGTGGCAGTGGGTTTTAGTTTGGTTAGCATCTAGTATTAGAATCTAAATGTTTATGCTTTTTTGAATTAATGTTTCCTAAAAGACAAACAGTTATATGTAACTTTGTATATTTTGTTATCAACAATAAGGTGTGTAACAAGCAACACAGAATTGAAAATGACACACACAGCTGAACAGGATTCCATGAGAACCAGAGACCACTAAAACAGACCCTTGAATACTTCAGATACTGGAATTAGCAGACAGATGATCAAACAAACAAACAAACAAAAAACACCTGCACTTGTCATTTTCAAATAAAAGCCAAGCTTGAAAATGTCAGGGAATTGAAAACTACAAAATGATAACATTGTGCATTTGGAAAAAAAAATTGAATAGAAACATTAGAACTGAATGGATGAATAACACAAATTATTAAACACCCTTTTTTTTGTGAAAAAGATGGTACTTTTGTTTTGATTTATTTACTCTTTGAATGTTCTCAGGCTAAGAATACATTGATAAAAATGTGCTAGTACTCAAATACCCACAGGTTGTTATATTGTTGACTCTGTTTCCCTTTCATAACATAACATGTGTGTTTATCTATGTGTATGTGTGTGTGGATGTGTACATAACTGCAAATAACTATACTCCATTAACAAAATAATGCAGGAAAGAGACAATATTCAATGAGAATTGTGTCTTATAAAGGAAATACAGGCATTCTGTTTTCTTCTGGAAAGGTGGAACTGATCTGTACACTCTTAACCTTTATTGTGTCTGAATTGAAAACAATTGCAGACAGTCCCCAACTTACAGCAGGGTTCTCTGCTCTTACAACTCTGTCATAAATTGGTACCTCATAAGTTGAATACCTTTTTTTCTTTTTTTCCATTATTATTGCCTGTAATTATCAGTGTCTTTATAAATCTGATCTTTATTTGTCTTTGGAGGTTGGAAACATTACATATAAACTTATAAATGTATCTTAATGCATATGTTGTTGTTTTTGTTATGTGCCATCGAGTTTCACCTGACTCATAGCGACCCCTCTTTGGGTTTCTGAGGCAGTATCACTATGGAAGTAGATTGCCCCATCTTCCTTCCAAGGAGTGGCTGGTGGGTTTGAACCGCCAGACTTTTGGTTAGCAGTCAAATGCCTTAGGCACTATGCTACCAGTGCTATATAGACATATAAAAAATAACAAATTATAAAAATTTACTCCTATGAAGAAGAAGAGTTGGACATTGACATTTTGTCAGTTGCAGTAATGACTCAATTTGTGGAAGGTTCCGGATCATCTGGATTATCCCTAGGAATGAGACAGTGTTTCTTTTGAAAATTAGTGAGAGTTGTCTGTATGATCCTTTTTTTCTTCATATATTTCATGGTAATGTCTCACTGCTTCCTGAATCTGCCTATTGACTTTAGCAAAGCAGTCAGCATTTAGATCCGTGTTTTCAAATCCCTGAATCCCCTGATTTAGTTTAGAAAAAACTTTAACTATTCCTTTCACTGTAAATTTTTCTTGGACAACTTCTCTCCTTCCTCTTCCTCATTATTTCTTTCCAGCATTTCTTTTCTTATAAAAATTCATTAAGTCCTGATCTATCAATTCCTGTTCTTCACGATCAGTGAGCTGTTCTACATTGACAATATCAATTTTGGAATCAGCATTCTTGACATATGGACAATTTTGCACCAACCTCTTCTATCATATTATCCTGATTTTTTTTTTTTTTTTTTAACAGTTCTGAAGGCTAAAAGCCAAAAGCATGTTCTTGGCTGTGTTGATTCTCTCCTTGTTGGTAGTCCTGGGCCTTCTTTGGTTCTTGGTGTTCTCACATGGCATCTGTCTTCCCCAGTATGTGGCTGGTGGTCTCTGTGTTTATGCTGTTCTTTATATGACTCAAGAGATTAGATTTAGGATCCATCCTACAGAGGTATGACTTCAACTGATTTGATTGCATTGCATTGCATTGTATTATGGAAGGTGATTGTATTACTTTACTTTAGATACATCCACAGGTATAGGGGTTAGGATTCCAATACATATTTTAGGGAGACACAATTTGATCCATAATCCATAGTGAACCTGTTGGGTTTCTGAGGCTGTATATCTTTATGGAAGCAGATTGCCCCATCTTCCTTCCACAGAGCAGCTGGTGGCTTTGAACTGCTGACCTTCTGGTTAACAGCCAAATACTGTATTCACTGTGCCACCAGAGTTCCTTTTAATCCATAACCAACCAACCAACCAAACAAACAAAAAACCAAACTCACTGCTGTCAAGTCGAATCTGACTCATAACAACCCCTCCTTGGGGTTCTGAGGCAGTATCATTACAGAAGTAAATTGCCTAGTCTTCCTTCCAAGGAGTGGCTGGTGGGTTTGAACTGTCAGCTTTCTGGCTGGCAGTCACATGCCTTAGGCATTGCACCACCAGAGCCACGTTTTACTTCTCTTGCTCTGGCTCACTGCAAGCTATCACTTGTTACTGTCAATAATTTTATTGTCAGTAACCAGTAATAACTTGTTGCATATATGTATGCAACTATGTTGACTATGATGTCCAGAGAAAGCACCTTGAGCCAAAAGCAGTACCGCTGCTGGATGCCTGCTGATACTTGCAGCAGGGCTGTAGTGGATGAGATAAAGAGCTTAATTAATATCTGTTTGCAACAGTTACCTATACAAACTAAGTCATTGGTGACATCTTAAGTAGTCTCAGCAGTGGAGTTTTTTGGCTCGTACGTTGCCACACTTTAGTTGTTAATTAATAATGAAGATTTTAGTGAAAACTATCGTTGCACTTTACTGAAAATTGGTAGTTCCTTGATTTGGGACTCATGTATGAAGTCAAGCCAAGCTGGAGAAATGTCTTGGTGAGTCATCTCCCCTTTCTAATCCACACTCTTCATTAAACCAAACATTTGCACTTTGGCAACCTCCTCCTGCCCAGGTCTTCCTCATCCAGCTACCGAGGAGTCTATGTTTTACTTCTTCAACATGCCAAATCCTTAATTTAACCCAGACTAAACTCAGGCCAGGGTCACTGTTACAATGTTGCCCTACATTATCCATTTACTTTACCATGTTCTCATCACCACCTATTATACATGTTTTTTATTTTCTCCTTTTATTTTTCTTCCTAAACTTGTATGTTTACTGCTTTTTTCCTAAAATCCTAGGTTAGTTTCTCTGTCATAGAATGATTTGAGAATTTGTATAAATTTAAGCATCACTAACTAGCTCCATGAAGATCTATCTGATTAAATATTTAGTGATACAGGGTCAAAGCAATCATGTCTTCTTAGATGTTTGAGAACCTGGCCTCCCTGGATTATTAGTTCCAGTGGAGTATAAAAACGTGTACAATGATCACTGTTTACCTTAGTCATGAATTAATGGTGGGATGTGTATCTAAAGTTTGCCTAAATTGAATCATAAATTCAAAACTGAGACAGAAAATAAAGCTGAGTTGAGAACTCTTAGAAGAAGAGAAATGGGTTAGAACAATAATTGGTATTAGAGCCAATATTTATTGAGTGTAGTGCTTCCTTTTAGCTAAGCAGTGTACTTAGTTAGCACTTCAAACAGATTTCTTCATTTTATTCATTCTTATATTAACTCTGAGCTCTGATGACATAGTGAGGCATTCTGCTGCTAACCAGAAGGTCAGCGGTTCAAACCTACCAGCTACTCTATGGGAGGAGATTGAGGCAGTCTACTTCTGTAAAGATTTACAGCCTTGGGTACCCATGGCCAAGGGTAGATTTGGCTGAAGGTAGTATTACATACATAATTGTACTACAAAAATATCCACGTATAGTACAGAAATAACAGGCAAAAAGGTTGGAGTAGCTTCTCAGAGACAATCAAATGCCTTGAGGGAGAGAGTCATTGGGCCTGTGGGCTCAGGACCATACATAGTCTCAGGGGACATCGTACCCAACTGGCACTACATAGTACATAAAAATCTTGATCTTGTTCTATATCCTGCTTTGATGAGTAATGACTGGGGTCTTAAAAGCTATCGAATGGCCATCTAAGATGCAGATATTGGTTTCCCCTCATCTGGAGTAAAGGAGAGTAAAGAAAATAAAAACATCGTTTGGAAACAATAAGTCCAAGGATATGATGGACCAGGGCGACCTCAGCGTTCATGACCTTGAGACTAGTAGAAGTAAATGCTTCCTGGCTACCAATGCCAACCACTCGAAAAAGGATCAAAATTAGAGATCCTGGATACAGTGGGAAGAAAAAAGTGGAACAAAATTAAACAGCACAAAAATGACCAGAATTACTGGTTGGTTAGAGACTGGTGGAACCTCCAAAACTATGACCCCAGGTTACCCCTCAGCCAAACAGTACAAAGACCTAATGCAGAACACCTACCCTAAAGAGATGCTCCCCTTAGATCAGTCAATCATGAGACATCAGAAGGACAGCATTTGTGTAGAGAGAAAACTGGACAGACAAGAATGCAGACATAAGAAGGCTACAGGGAAGGGATAGTCACAGGGAGATGGGAGGAGAGCTTTCCATGGTTGAGGATTGTAATCGGGGCCATGAAATCAAATGTGCATAAAGTGTTGTGGGTAAAATGAATCTGCTTTGTAAATGTGCACCCACATCCCAATAAAAAATTTAATAAATAAATAAATAAAAATTAATTAAAAAAAAAAGATTTACAGCCTTGGAAACCCAATAGGGGTTGCTGTGAGCCAGAATGGACTCAGTGGCAGTGAGTTTTGGTTTTTATTTCTATATTAACTCTATGGGATAGATATTATCATTATCATCTTCTTACCAACGAAGCAACTAGAGTTTAAAGAGCTTGTGTTACTTACCCAAGTGTCAATCAAATAATTGTGATTTAAATCCAGGTACAGATCCCATTGTGGCACAAATGGTTTGAGCTCAGCTACTAACCAAAGGCTGGTGGTTCAAATCCAAGCAGTGGCAACGTGGAAGAAAGGCCTGGTGATCTACTTCTATAGGATTACAGCCATTGGAAACCCTGTGGAGCAATTCTACTCTGACACACATGGGGTTGTCATGAGTCAAAATCAACTGTATGGCAACTGGTTTTGGTATTATGCTCCACGGCATTCACAACCACTGCTATCAAGTCAGTTCCGACTCATAGCGACCCATGTTGGGCTTCCAAGGTGGGAAATCTTTACAGAAATAGATTGCTCTATCTTTCTTCCATGGAGCAGCTGTGGGTTTGAACCACCAGCCTTCTGGTTAGCAGTCAAATGCCTGACTTGCATATACAAGCATACCCTAAATATATTTTTAAGGCTAACATTGTCTCTCTGTACTATTTCTTTTTATTGTCTCCCTGTTCCATGTTCTACTTTGTAACTTTCTTTGGAGTTGGTTCATTGCGTGGTAGAGTGGAGACTGCTTATGGCTGGACAATGCTAATAGTCTCCAGTCTCTGCCTCCTTCTAGCCAACAGAAAAATAATGGGGCATTCACCTGGGATTTGAATTCCTTCTCTGCCACTTCCTGGCCGTATAACTTTTGGACAACACTTTCTATAAAATAGGTGGTATTAATAGAACCTATTTCATGGAATTATTTTGAAGATTAAATGGGATTTTGTAAGTAAAAGAATTTGATATGCTGCCTGTACATAATCCATGCTTAATAATTGTTAGTTGTTGTTATTATTATTATTGGAATCCCTGGGTAGTGGAAACGGCTAGCATGTTCCACTGCTAGCATTGGATGTTGCTAGGATTCAATGTTTGAGTCCACTCAGAGTTGCCTTGGAAGAAAGGCCTAGTGATCTTTGGGAAAAAAATCAGCCATTGAAAACTCTGTGGGGCACAGTTCTACCACAGTACACGTGGGGTCACCATGAATAGGAATCGACTTGAAGGTGCTTGTGGAGAGAGGAGGAGATTATGGTTACTGCTATGTCGTGCACTGCTTAAACAAACATCATCAACGTTCCTCGTTCCCTACAGAATTAAGTGTACCAATGAAACTTGCTTTTACCAATCCATTTTATGTCCAACTTCTGCTTAGTGTAAAATACCACATTTAATTAAGCTCCTTCTACCTTTATGCTTTAGATTTCATGCTCTATTCCAGTTTACTTGTCTGAAAATGGAAGCCTTTCAAAACTAACTTCCTTCTCAGCCACAGTCTGACTGCTCCTTCCCTTGCTTTTTCATCATGCTTCTTTTATTAATTCTCAAGTTATATTGCATTATTATTTTTTTATATTTCAGGTGATACACTGATTGTATACATCTCAAAGATAGATTTCTTTTAAATTTATCCTTAGAATATAGCACAATACCTGATACATAACAAAAAAAAACCCCAAAAACCAAACTCACTGCTGTCCAGTTGACTCCCACTCATAGTGACCCCTTCTTGGGTTTCCGAGGAGATATTACTACAGAAGTAGATTGCCCAACCTTCTTTCTGAAGAGTGGTTAATGGGTTTGAACCTCCAGCCTTCTGGTTAGCAGTCAAGTGACTTAGGTACTATGATACCAGAGCTCCTAGCCTTCCAATAGGTGCCCCAAAATGAATGTTTTTAGAAGTGTGATAAATTAATGAAGGAAGGGACACATGGTAGACAAGGCATCATCTCATTACCTTACCACTTGACATTTTGTTTGTTTCAGTATTTACTGATACTATTGTATCCTGAGGGAGCTCTGGTAGCGTAATGCCTAAAGTATTTGACTGCTAACCAGAAAGCTGGCGGTTCAAACCCACCAGCCACTCCTCGGAAGGAAGCTTGGGCAATCTACTTCCATAGTGATACTGCTGCCTTAGAAAACCAAGAAGGGGTAGCTATGAGTCAGGTCCGACTCGATGGCATGTAACAACAACAACAACCATATCCTGATACTCAGAGGACCACCATCTAACAAAACTCACCTATTCTTGAAATCCCAATTCCAGTCTCACTTTATCTATTAAACTTTAGTCAAGAGTAAGCTCCAGAGATTTAAAAAACTTGCTTGATAAATGATCTATTTAATTCAAGGTGCCACACTTTCACTTTTTGTTTCATGAGCCTATGTCTGGATTCTCCAGTGAGATGGAATTATATTTTTATGTGATGGGTAGAGTTTTATGGGAATCCATCCCCTTTCTTTTTATGAGCAAGAGGTGACTTCATAAATTATTTCCCTTTAGTTGTAATTGCAGGTAGTGGCCATGAAACAGAGAAACTTACTGGTCCTTAAGGAAATCACAATATCAGTTTCTTTTGCCTCAACTCAGCTAACTGACTAAGACAGAAAATTATTTGGAACTAACTAAAAACATAACAGGAAAGTAAAATTTTTTGCAGATTTGAGCTTGCAACAGTTTTCATAAAAAGCTATTTAGAGGATTGCCAAAGATTGTCATTAAAATAATATAACTTTCCTATGTGTTAGAATTATTTATAGAAAAGTTTTCATCTTTTCCAAGTATTTTAAACATTCCAAAACTGTATCTTTGAGGCTATTTTGTTTTAATTTAAGAGGAAAATGTTATGTATGTTGCTGATTTTCAAGGCATCGTTTTCTTTATCCACCCCCCCAACACTGAACAAAGGGAAAGATTAACTTAGATTTTTGAAATTTCATTTTATCCATATAAGAGGACCTTCTTGTCTCAGGATGATAATTTTGTTCCTAAGTGTTTGTTTCCATTATATATCCATTTTGCACAAATGTTAGGTCTTTCATCAATGTTAATTTATTGGGAGGGATTTTTGAGAGAGGTATTTTGAGGCGGCTTCAATTTGGGTTTTATATCAGAGAGATATGAAACTCTCACTTTAATAAAGCTTAATATTCATTTGAAAGATTAAGGGGAAAAATTTAGGCCTGGCAGATCATAAAATCATATTCCTTTTAGTTGAGAGTTTAGTCATGAAACTGTGGCAGTATTAACCACTGCTGTCTTGGATAATTAACTCTGAGTTAATAATGCTCTTCCTTCTTGAAACAATACTATAGGGGGTGATATTTACCAGTTTAAAAGGAAACAGAACATTTAATAAATATTATCTTTAAAATATACTGCTGAGCATATTCCTCATTATGATCTTGTCATCGATTCCAGTTTTAAGGTGAAATCTTAATTCATGTTCACAAAAGTAATTTCAAGTCTTAAAAGGTAAACTGAGTGTTTAGGTTCATGGCGGTTCTATTTTTATTCACAGATAATACTTCAGAGGTAGCAATTACTGCTCCAGGAACTAGTAACCATAGAGACAGCTCTACAGGCCCGACACCGGATTGCTCACCTCCATCCCCTGACACTGCCCTCAAAAATATTGTAAAAGTGATTCGACCCCAGGTAAGTGCCCAGAATGACATTATCCACACTACAATGTATTTTGCTTTTCAATCAGTGCATGCTCACCACTTTATACTGCCATGCCTGGGCTGTTCTGTGACACATAATCAGATTTTAGATTAAAGGAAGACTCAGAAGATGTTTGCTTTCTTTGGAGCTGGTGATGGACTTTGACATCTATATTAGGTTTTGGAAAAGCTCACCTTGTGTACTACTTGAAGAAATATGTGAAGTTTAGAGCAATGGTTATTTCACATTATTTCCCTCCCCCCACCATTTTAATGATTACATTCTCAGTAATTGAGCTGTTCTATGTTTCCTGGTGTTTTCTCCACTTTTTGTTTTCATTTCTCTGGACATGCTGCATTATTTGTGATCCCTTACCTACACTCCCTCCTCCAGTTGTTTTTATATATTTTCTTCTGATTCTCTATTCCTTATGGTTTCTACCTGATTTTGCCTGTGTTTTATATTCTACCTCTCATTGCCCCTTTTTCCCTCAGGTGTTCACTTTCTTCCAGCTATTCTCTCTTCACCCTTTGTTCCTTTTCCCTTTCAGTCACTTTTCTGTATGGGTTTTTTTCTCTTACCCCTTCTCTTTCAGTTCGATTTCCCAGTAGGCGGTTTGCAAGCAAGCTTTAGAAATATCATTGGGACAAGCTGTTCTGTGATATTTTATTGAAAATAGCACTTAGGAAGCTGTTTGCATTATATTTCTGCCAACAGATGGACCCAGAACACAGAATTGGTGGTGTTCTCAACCTGGCTCAGTCTGAATGGGCCTCATAAACTCCAAGAGAAGAGGAATTCAAATCCAATCAATGCCATTCATCATCTACTTAGATATATAGTATGATCAAATCTTGGGAGCCAGTTGAAGGGCAAATGGGTCTTTCAAGACTGTTTTGACTTGATAAGCAAACTTAATATCTTGCTTCCTTTAATGTAATTTGCTTTGAATTATTTTTGTTATAATATGCATCCTCATCAATAAAATGACATTTAAATTTTACATATTCACTGTAGTTTATAGAACACTTCTACATAAATTGTTTCATTTAACCTTTACCAATTTCAAGGGGATTTATGTTCTAGTTTTATGCATAAGGATATTGGCATACTATGGAGCTAAATTGTCCAAATGATTTGGAGTTCCTTTCTCTTTCTATCATCTGATAATGATCTCATCCATTTCTGTTCAGAGGTTTAGAAAAATCCTCATGATGTTGTACAACTGGAAATATCTTTGTGAGGATGAAACTTACAAATTGAAATCCTTTTAGATGCAGGTAGTTTTTCACACAGCATCCCAATATGTGAAGGATGGAAATTTTTTTAAAAACTTCTTCCTTTTAAGGGAAATTTGATCTAATCCATGTGCCTTAAAAAATAAACCTCATTAAATCCAGATTTAGATGCTAAATTATGTCCTCATTTGTTATCATTAGTTCTTTCATCATGTGAAAATATTTCCGGCTTTATTGCACACCTACTACATTTCTGTCATTTTGACCTATTAAGGTAAGAACTTGTCCAACATAAGTTAATAAATTCCATCACTAAACATGTTTATTTTTATACCAAAGTAAATTCTCTAATGTAAATGTACTTGGTCATTCAAATAATGAAATACTGTTCCATTGTACGTATCTCTAATGAGTCAAACCAACTCCAAGAGATATTATTCCATAAATCCTTCTATGCTTATTTTAATCTAGTTTAGTTTAGCTTAGTTTCATAATCTTTGAAGAAAACTAGAGATGGTATTAAATCCAAAAACTTCCATCTTGACTCCATTCCTTGGTTCTATGAGTTATTTTTATGAAGATAACTGATATCGCATTCCTTTCTTAATGTTATGATGAAGATTTAGGGATGAAAACAATAAAGAATAAGATAGTCAAGAACTTAAGGATGATGTCATTTAAATTAGAATTAGTGTAGTCTAAGTGCAAATGCAATTGAGCAACAACAGTTAATGTATATGAATGAGAGAGAATATAACGTTAATTGAACTATTCTTTCTTTTGCCCCAGAGACTTTAGTGCGTTTCTTATTTCTCTTTATGAGTTCTGACCTCCTGGGGCTCTGCATTCATTGTTCAAAGGAGGAAATAGAAGATTAAAGTGGAAGTAATTATGAGGGAGCGTTGGGGTAGGGTACATGGTTTGAGGAAAGTGTTTGGAGACAAGGAAGTGTGAACGGAGGTTGGCTAGATAGATAGATTGTGGACTCCCTGGTGTGTTCTTACAAATCAAAGGTGTGTCAGAGATTGACATTTCTTGAAAGCTACTGTTCCAAAGAAAAGATAATTATTGGTTAGCTTATATAAGAGCCTGTATTTTGATTACCATTTTAATCCTCCAAAGTGCTTGCTAATTCTGGCTTCTTGTCTGGCAAAGCAAGAAATGTAAAGTGAGGTTGACTTCTGGGTATTCAAACACTTTTTTCAGTTACTAATTAAAAATTAATGACATGATTAAAATGATAATTTTACTCTTAAAACAAGATGAACCTTGAAATTAAAAGTATAAATGCAATCCTTATTCATGAATTTGTACTTCTTTATTTGAGCATTCTCTTTCATGTGTCCAGTCTTCTACTGAGGGAAGAATGATATAAATAAGTAAGACAAAGGCAGAATTTTTATTTTACTCACTACAAGTAGGTATTTCTTAGATAGACCTAGTGTAATGGTTACTCTCTCTTTGCCTAAACCATCCCTTTATCTAGTCTGATTTCCTGTAACTTCGTGTGTAAGTGGAGAGTAGCCAGTCTAAACAGAGTCTTGCTTTCTGTACCAGGCAGGACTGTTTACACATTGCCTGTGTTTCTGATTAGTGTATCTATTAATTGGAATCTGCAGACTTTCCAGTACTTTGTTGAGTTTGTTTTTGTTTGTCATGTCTATTATCTTATATAGGTTCTGTGTTTTATATTTGATCTTTTCAGCTTTTCTTCTTTGGAGTCTTTCATGTCTAAAATTTCTCCAGATTGTGAAACATTCTAATTTCTACACACAGTGACTAAAATATTTAGATGTTCCTGGTACTTCTTTGTTTCTATTCGTAGTCCAGAAGCCTGCATATAAATCCACAAGGCTGAGCTTCTTTATTTAGATGAACCCACACAACTAGATTCATCTACTTAAACACTTGAAAATTATATTATTTTTATAATTAAAATAATACTTGAAAAAATGTTATCTTTGGAAAAAACAGTATTAGCTCTATTGACTTATCGATTCTCTTTCTTACACTATTAAAGTATAGCTACTTAAATTGGCTTTAAGAAAATATTTTCATGATTTAGGGCATCATACGTTTCCCAATTGAAGAGTAATATGCATAGATATTAGGAGCTTTGGTAGCGTAGTGCCTAAGGCACTTAACTGCTAACCAGAAGGCTGGCGGTTCAAACCCACCAGCCACTCCTCGGAAGGAAGGTTGGGCAATCTACTTCCGTAGTGATACTGCCTCGGAAACCCAAGGAGGGGTCGCTATGAGTCGGGGGCAACTCGACGGCACATAACAACAACAACAACATGCATAGATATTTAGTTAGATTAATTTTGACAGTTGTATACATAGCTGGAATCAACACTCAAAGCAAAATCTAGAATGTTGCCATAACATCTGAAATTTCCCTCATGCCCCTTTCTAATCAGTTGCCTCCACTCCTGCCTCAGAGACAACTATGATTTTTAGCACCATGGATTTGGATTGCCTATTCTTGACCATTATATAAATAGAGTTCTACAGAGTGTGTGTGTGGCTTCTTTTGCTCAACATAAGATATCTATGAGATGCATCTATGTTTCCCCTTTTTAATTACTGAGTAGTAATCCATTGGATTGTTGTTGTTGTTATGTGCCGTCGAGTCGGACCCCTCCTTGGGTTGTTCCCTTCCGATGAACCAAAGTAACCAAAGTAGGAGAAAGAAATTCTGGCCATTCTCGCTTCTAAGGAGATTCTAGCTGTACTTCTTATAGGACAGATTTGTTAGCTCTTTTGACAGTCCATGGTACTTTCAGCATTCTTCACCAATACCACAACTCAAGAGCATCAACTCTTCTTCTAGTCATTGTGCTAGACTCCAAGAACTCATCTTCTCTAGTCATTGTCCAGCTCTCACATGCATATGAGGTGATTGAAAATGCCATGGCTGGGATTAGGCGCACCTTAGTCTTCAAAGTGATATCTTTGCTCTTTTAACACTTTAAAGAGGTCTTTGGCTGCAGATTTGACTAGTGAGATACATCTGATTTCTTGATTTCTATTTCCATGGGTGTTGATTGTGGATCCATGTAAAATGAAATCTTTGACAACTTCAATCTTTTCTCCGTTTATTGTGATGTTTCTTATTGGCCCAATTGTGAGGATTTTTTTTGGTTTGTTTTGTTGAAGTGTAATCCGTACTAAAGATTGTAGTCTTTGATCTTCATCAGTAATTGCTTTAGGTCATCTTTACTGTCAGCAAGCAAGGTTGTGTCATCTGCATATCGCAGGTTGTTAATAAATCTACCTTCACTCCCTATACCCCATTCTTCTTCATATAGTCCAATTTTTTCAGATTATTTGCAGAGCTTGCAGATTGAATAAGTATGGTGAAAGAATACAGCCTTGACGTACACCCTTCCTGATTTTAAACCATGCAGTATCTCCCCCTGTTCTGTTCAAGTGATAGCCTCTTGGTCTATTTAAAGTTTGCTCATGAGCACAATTAAGTGTCCTGGAATTCACATTCTTTGCAATGTTATCCATAATTTGTTATGATCCACACAGTTGAATGCCTTTGCATAGTCAATAAAACACAGGTAAACATCTTTCTGGTATTCTTTGCTTTCAGCCAATGAAATGACATCCCTCATCCATGTCCTCTTCTGAATCCAGCTTAAATTTCTGGCAGTTCCCCATCAATATACTGATGCAACCATTTTTTTAAGTATCTTCAGCAAAATTTTACTTGTGTGTGATATTAATGATATTGTTTGATAATTTCCACATTCTGTTGGATCACCTTTCTTTTGAATGGGCATAAATATGGATCTCTCTGAGTTGGTTGGCCAAGTAGCTGTCTTCCAAATTTCTTGGCATAAATGAGTAAGCGCTAGTGCTGCGTCTATTTGTTAAAACACCTCAATGACTATTCAGTCAATTCCTGGAGCCTTGTTTTTCACTAGTTCCTTCAGTGCAGCTTGGACTTCTTCCTTCAATACTATTGGTTTTTGATCATATGCTACCTCCTGAAATGGTTGAATCTCAACCATTGAATCTTTTTGGTACACTGACTCTGTATATTCCTTCTGTCTTCTTTTGATGCTTTCTGCAACATTCAATATTTTGCCCATAGAATCCTTCAATATTACAATTCAAGACTTGAATTTTTTCTTCAGTTCTTTCAACTTGAAATGCTGAACATGTTATTTCCTTTTAGTTTTCTAATTCCAGGTCTTTGCACATTTCATTGCAATACTTTTTTTTTCATGAGCTGCCCTTTGAAATCTTCTGTTCAGCTCTTTTATGTCATCATTTCTTCCATTCATTTTAACTATTCTGCAATTAAGAGCAAGTTTCTGAGTCTCTTTTGATAGCCATTTTAGTCTTTTCTTCCTTCCCTGTCTTTCTAATGACCTTTTGCTTTCTTCATGTATGATGTTCTTGATGTCATCCCACAACTCATCTGGTCTTTGGTCATTGGTGTACAATCCATCAAATCTATTTCTCATATGGTCTCTAAATCCAGGTGGTATATCCTTAAGGTCATATTTTGGCTCTTGTGGATTTATTTTAATTTTCTTCAGCTTCAACTTGAACTTGCATATGAGCCATTGATAGTCTTTTCCAAAGTCAGTCCTGGCCTTGTTTTGACTGGTTATTTTGAGCTTTTCATTGCCTCTTTCCACAAATGTAGTCATTTTGATTGCTGTGTTTTCCATCTGGTGAAACCTATGCATATAGTCACCATTTATGTTGTTGAAAAAAAGATATTTGCAATGAATAAGTTATTAATCATTAAAAATTCTGTCATGTGGTCTCCAGCATCATTTCTATTACCAAGGCCATATTTTACAACTACTGCTTCTGCATCTTTGTTTCCAAATTTTGCATTCCAATCACCAGTAATTTTCAATACCTCTTGATTGTATGTTTGGTCAATTACAGACTGCAGACATTGGTTAAAATCTTCAATTTCTTCGTCTTTGGTGTTAATGGTTGGTGTGTAAATTTGAATAATAATCATATTAACTAGTCTTCTTTGTAAGCATATGGATATTATCCTATCACTGACAGCATTGTAGGAGCTTTGGTGGCCTAGTGCCTAAGGTATTTGACACTAACCAGAAGGCTGGAGGTTCAAATCCACCAGCAACTCCTTGGAAGGAAGGTTGGGCAGTCTACTTCTGTAGTGACATCACCTCTGAAATCCAAGGAGGGGTTGCTATGAGTCAGATCTGACTCCATGGCAGTGACTTGGTTCGTTGAGTTGAGCATTGTACTTCAGGATAGATCTTGAAACATTCATTTTCATTATGAATGTGATGCCATTCCTCTTCAATTTGTCATTCTAGGTATAGTAGGCCCTATGATTGTCCGATTCAAAATGGCCAATACCGTCCATTTCAGCTCACTAGTGCCTAAGTTATTGATCTTTATGCATTTCATTTCATTTATGACAACTTCCACTTTTGCTAGATTTATACTTCATACATTCCATATTCCCATTATTAATGTTTGCAGCAGTTTCTTCCCATTTTGAGTCATGCTTCATCATCAGCAAATGAAGGTCCTGAGAGTATTACTCCATCAACATCATTAAGGTTAGCTCTACTTTGAGGAGGAAGCTCTTCCCCAGTCATATTTTGAGTGCCTTCCAACCTGAGGCTTTTTTCAGCACTACATATGACAGTGTTTCTCTACTATTCATAAAGTTTTCCAGTAATATATCAGTGTTTCACTGCTACTCTTAGGGTTTTCAGTGACCAAGTTTTTCAGCAGTGGATGGCCCTGTCCTTCTCAGTCTGTGTTCATCTGGAAGCTCCACTGAAATCTTTCCACCATGGGAGACCCTGCTTGTACTCAAAATACTGGTGGCATAGCTTCCGGCCTCACATCAATATACAAGCCACCACAGTAGGACAAACTGACAGACAAGTGATGGATACTGTGAATAGAGGCATGAAAAATACTTTTATAGATGTTTTCATATAGACACCTGAGAGTGGAATTGTTGGGCTATAGGATAGATGAATAACTAACTTTTTAACAAAAGTCCAAAGAATGTTCCAAGGTAGTGGTTCCATTTTATAATTCCCAATAGCATTATATGAGAACTTCATGCTTCACATCCTCTCCAACATTTGGTGTTATTAGTCTCTTTTTAAAGCTATTCTTATGAGTGTGAAATGGTTTCTCATTAGGGTTTTAATTTGCATATCTTGGTGACTAAAAGTCTTGTGTGGGAGCTCTGGTGGTGCCTTAGGCATTTGACTGCTAACCAGAAGGCTGGCGGTTCAAACCCTTGGAAGGCAGGCTGGGCAATCTACTTCTGTAGTGATACTGCCTCAGAAACCTAAGGAGGGGTCACTGTAACTTGGATCTGACTCCACAGCAGTGAGTTTGGTTTCTTGGTTTGGAAAGGTCTTGTGTACCTTTTTCTTTTGGTTATTGTTCATTTTACATCTTCTTTTGAGAACTGTCTGTTCAGCCTCTTTTACTGGGTAGCTCAAGTTTGTAATTATTGATTTATATATATTTATAAATAAATTCTATCATTTCAAAGGACATGCATCTTTTTTTATGTACATGCACTGTAAATATTATTTCCCAGTTTGTGATTTGCCTAAACATTTTCTTAATGATGTCTTTTAATGAACTGAATGTTTTGATTTTGATGAGGTCCAATTTGTTAATATTTTTCTTTTATAATTAGTGCTTTTTATGTATTTTTCCATGTTGTGAATATATGCCACCATATTTTTTGGCCTACAAGCTTTCTGGTTTTGGCTTTTACATAGGTGTGATCTAACTCAACTTGTGTTTTGAATATGGTGTGAGGAAGGGATTGCAATTAATTTTTTTTCCCACATAGAAAAATACATTCCTTTCTCCATTGAATTGACTTAATATTTTGGTGGTGTTTATTATTTCCACTTTCCAATTTTTTGTTGATGATATATGGAAATGTAGTTGATTTTTATATTATCTTTATATTCTACTGTCTGGCTAATTTATTTTAAAAGTTATATTAGTTTTTTTTATTTTATTTTCTAAGATTCACATCTTATTTGAGAATATTGATAGTTTTATTTTTTCATTTCCTAATATTTATACCTTTTTTTTAAATGTTTTCTTACTTTATTGTGCGATTGAAGTGAAATCGTAATGGAAGTTATAAAAGTGAAAATCTCTGGCTTGTTCTCTTTCTTTTGGGGAAAGCATTCAGTGTTTCAACAATACATATGAAATAAACTATAAATTTTTTGTATATGCGCTTACACTCATACTTTGCTAAAATATTTTATCATAAAGTATTAAATTTTTCAATTTTTTATTCTATTGACATATAACTTTTTTCTTACTTTTGTTCTGCTGATGTTATGTTACTTTATTTTTTAGTTTTAAATGTTAATCCAACTTTGCATTTCTGGAATTAATCCCACTTAGTTATGCTGTTCTATCCCTTTTATAGAGTGCTGAATGCACAAGATACTTTCAATAAAGCATTAGTGTGTGAATGGATGAATTAAATTAGGAGAGTCCAAGACAAATAATGATTTGAACCTGGTTAGCTGGAATCTTGGAATGATATGAGTAGAGATGGGAAAGACTTGAGGAGTGGCTCATTTTGATGGAGGAAATGGTGGCATTATAAATTTAGTTTTGCAAATATATTCAGTATGAGGCATGTTAGATGGAAATTATAATTATTGGTGCAGCACTCTGGAGGGAGAGGCGGGAGCTTAAGATACATATTTTACAGTAATTTATAGAATTTATTGGTAAAAGGAGAGTACCAAAGACAGGATTCTGGGAAATGTTAAAAATGTAAGGAATAGAATTAACATTTGATGAGCACTTGATTTAATGTTCATGATTTTTTTTTTGGAATGGATATTATTATCTCTGTTTTGTAAATCAGAAAATTAAATACTAGGGAATTGAAGAAATTTATTCACATGTAGTTTTGAAAGAACATACTAGCAAAAGAAATAGAAGAGGAACATTGAGAGGGACAAAATAAAGAAGACAAAACATTTTTGTTATTGCTAGTTACCATCAATATGGCACTGATTCATGATGACCTTGTGTGTAACACAATGAAATGTTATCTGCTCTTGCCCCATATTCATGATCCTTAGCATGCTTGAGTTCATTGTTGAGGGTACTGTGTCAGTCCATCTCATTGAGGGTCTCCCTCAATTCAGCAGCCAGGCATCCAGGTAAGGGGAGGAAGGGACTAAGGCCCCACCTCCACCAGCCAGAAAAGCGGGGGGAAAGAGAAGTCAGAGGTGACGATAGAGCAGAGCAGCATCCAGGCATCCAGGTAAGGGGAGGGAGGGACCCAGGCCACCCTCAACCAGAAAAGTCAGGGAAAGAAGCCAGAAGCAATG
Organism: Orycteropus afer afer; assembly: GCF_000298275.1. NCBI lineage: Eukaryota > Metazoa > Chordata > Mammalia > Tubulidentata > Orycteropodidae > Orycteropus > Orycteropus afer. Next base: position 3,808,071 of record NW_006921764.1, on the reverse strand, counting down.
ACAGAGCAGAGCAGCAGCCAGGCATCCAGGTAAGGGGAGGGAGGGACCCAGGCCACCCTCAACCAGAAAAGTCAGGGAAAGAAGCCAGAAGCAATGACAGAGCAGAGCAGCAGCCAGGCATCCAGGTAAGGGGAGGGAGGGATCCAAGGCCCACCCCCACCAGCCAGAAAAGCAAGGAAAGAGAAACCAGAGGTGATGACACAGCAGAGCAGCACCATGGATCCAGGTAAGGGGAGGGCAGAGAGGTTTCGAAAAGCTAAGCAAGACAAACTCGTCTGTCAGTTTGTTGTACCATTGTGGCATGTGTGTTGCTGTGAGGCTTGAGGCTGTGCCACTGGTGTTTCATGTGCTGGCAGGGTTGCACATGATGCATAGGTTTCAGTGCAGTTTACAGACTGAGACAGACTAGGAAGAAGGAAGAGGCCATCCACTTCTCAAAGAAATGGCCAGGGAAAACCTTATGAATAGCAGAGAAACACTGTCTGATACATTATTGCACAACTTTATGAATAGCCCAGAAACATTATCTGATACAGTGCAGGAGGACAAGCCCCCTTAGGTCAGAAGGCTTTCAAAATATGACTAGGAAAGAGCTACATCATCAGTGTAGGACCAACCTTACTGATATGGATAGAGTAAAGCTTTTGAGACCTCCATTTGCTGACATGGCATGACTCAAATTGAGGAGAAACAGCTGAAAACATCCATTAATAATAGGAACATGGAATGTATGAAGTATGAATCTAGGAAAACTGGAAATTGCCTAAAATGAGATGGAACACATAAAAATTGATATCCTAGGCATTAGTGAGCTGAAATGGACCAGTTTTGGCCATTTTGAATCAGACATCAATATGATCTACGTGCCTGGGAATGATAATTTAAATAGAAATGGTGTGGCATTCATCATCACAAAGAATGTTTCAAGATCTGTCCTGAAGTACAATGTTGTCAGTGATAGGATAATATCCATACGCCTACAAGGAAGACCAGTTAATACTACTATTACTCAGATTTATGCACCAAACACCAAAGCCAAAGATGAGGAAATTGAAGATTTTTATCAACTTCTGCAGTCTCAAATTGACCAAACATGCAGTCAGGATGTGTTTATCACTGGTGACTGGAATAAAAAAGTTGGAAACAAAGAAGAATCAGCGGTAGTTTGAAAATTGGCCTCGGTGACAAATATAATACTGGCGATCACATGATAGAATTTTGCAAGACCAACAACTTATTCATTGCAAATACATTTTTTTTCAGCAACACAGATGGTGGCTATACACATGGACTTCACCAGATGGACTACACAGGAATCTGATTGACTACATCTGTGGTAAGAGGTGATGGAAGAGCTCAATATCTTCAGCCAAAACAAGGAAGTGATTGTGGAACAGACTATCAACTTCTCATATGCAAGTTCAACTTGAAGTTGAATACAATTAAAGCAAGTCCACAAGAACCAAAATACAATCTTGAATATATCCCTCCTGAACTTAGAGACCATCTAAAGAATAGTTTTGATACATTGAACACCAATGACTGAAAACCAGAATGTGGGGTGACATAAAGAACATCATCCATGAAGAAAGCAAGAGGTCATTAAAAAGACAAAAGAAAGAAGAAAAGACCAAAATGGATGTCAGAAGAGGCTCTGAAACTGGCCCTTGAGCGAAGAGTAGCTAAAGCCAATGGAAGAAATGACAAGATAAAATAGCTGAACAGAAGATTTAAAAGAGCAGCTCGAGAAGACAAAGTCAATTATTATAATGAAATATGCAAAGACCTGGAGTTAGAAAACCAAAAGGGAAGAACACACTAGGCATTTCTCAAGCTGAAAGAAGTGAGGAAAAAATTTAGGCCTCAAGTTGCAATAGTTAAAGATTCTATGGGCAAAATATTGAATGACGCAGGAAGCATCAAAAGAAGATGGAAAGAATACACAGAGTCACTGCACCAAAAAGAACTGGTCGATCCTCATCCATTTCAGGAGATGCCTTATGATCAAGAACCAGTAGTGTTGAAGGAAGAAGTCAAAGCTGCACTGAAGGAATTGGCTAAGAACAAGGCTCCAGGAATTAACGGAATACCCATTAAGACGTTTCAACAAATGGATGCCCCACTGGAGGTGCTCACTCAGTTATGCCAAGAGATTTGGAAGACAGCTGCCTGGCCAACTGACTGGAAGAGATCCATATTTGTACCCATTCCAAAGAAAGGTGATCTCACAGAATGTGGAAATTATCGAAGAATATCATTAATATCACATGCAAGTAAAATCTTACTGAAGATAATTTTAAAATGATTGCAGCAGTATATTGACAGAGAACTTCCAGAAATGCAAGCTGGATTCAGAAGGGGACGTGGAATGAGGGATATCATTGCTGATGTCAGATGGATTTTGGTTCAAAGCAAAGAATACCAGAAAGATGTTTACTTATATTTTATTGACTATGCAAAAGTATTTGTGTGAATCATAACAAATTTGGCAATGTTGAGAAGAATGGGAATTCCAGAACACTTAACTGTACTCATGAGGAACCTATACATAGACCAGAGGGCTGTTGTTTGAACAGAACAAGGGGACACTGTACGGTTTAAATCAAAAAGGGAGTGTGTCAGAGTTGTATCCTTTCATCATACTTATTCAATCTGTATGCTGAGTGAATAATCCGAGAAGCTGGACTATATGAAGAAGAATGTGGCATCAGGATTGGAGGAAGAATCATTAACAACCTACGATACGCTGATGACAAACTTTGCTTGCTGAAAGTGAAGATGACTTAAAGCACTTACTGATGAAGAGTGAAGACTGCAGTCTGCGGTATGGATTACATCTCAGTATAAAGAAGACAAAGATTCTCAGAACTGGACCTATAAGCAGCATCACGATAAATGGATAAAAGATTGAAGTTGTCAAAGAGTGGACATTTTTTGGTTCTACGATCGACACCAATTGAAACAGCAGTCAGGATATCAGACAACATATAGCACTGGGCAAGTCGGCTATAAGGGAACTCTTTGAATTGCTGAGGAGCAAAGATGTCTCCTTGAAGACTAAGGTGCACTTGACACAAGCCATGATATTTTCAGTTGCCTTGTATGTAGGTGAGAGCTGGAAAATGAATAATGAAGACCGAAGAAGAGTTGATGCTTTTGAGTTGTGGTGCTGGTGAAGAATGCTGAAAGTACCATGGGCTGCTGAAAGAACTAACAAATCTGTCCCGGAGGAAGTGCAGCCGAAATGCTCCTTGTAAGTGGGAATGGCCAGACTTTGTTTCACGTATTTTGGTCATGTTGTCAGAAGGGACCACTCCCTGGAGAAGGATGTCATGCTTGGTAAGGTGGAGGGTCTACAAAGGAGGGCAAGGCCCTCAATGAGATGGATTGACACAATGGCTGTGGCAATGGGGTCAAGTATAGTAGGGATCGCGGAACTGGGTGGTGTTTTGTTCTGCTGTGCTTAGGGTTGCTATGAGTTGGAGGCGACTCAGTGGTACCTAACAACAGCAACAACAACAACTTGTTTTTCTTGGCCATCTAATTTACCAAACATGATGTCTTTTTCTAGTGATTGGTCTTTCCTGATGATATGTCTAATGTCATCAAGTCAGAGTCTGGCTATGCTTTCTTCTAAGGAGCATTCTGATTGTATTTCTTCTATGATTGGTTGGCTTGTTATTTTGACAATGCCCTTTATATTCAATATTTTCTGCCAGTTTGAATGCATCAATTCTTCTATATTCCTTTTTCATTACCCAAGTTTCTCATTCACATGGGGTGATTGAAAAGACCATGGCATAAGCTAGAAGCTCCTCAGTCATCAAATTGACATCTTTTCTTTTAAAACTTTAAAATGATCTTTTGATGGAGGTATGCCTAATGCAATACATTGTTTGATTTCTTGACTGCTGATTCCATAGGCATTGATTGTGGATCCAAGTAAAATGAAATCCTTGACAATTCAATCTTCTCTGTTTAGCATGGTGTTGCTTATTGGTCCAGTTGAGAGGATTTTCATTTTCTTCACATTCACCATTCAGGTGTCATCCATGTTGAAGGCTATCATCTTGTACCTTCATCAATAAGGGCTTCAAGTTGTCCTCCTTTTTGATAAGCAAGATTATGTCATCTACATATCAAAAGTGGTTGATGACTCTTCCTCCAATCATGGTGCTGCATTTTTCTTCATGTATACTAGGAAGAAAGGCCTGATAATCTATTTCAAATATTAGCCAATGACAATTCTGTTTGCTGTTATTAAGTGCTGTCAAGTCTGTTCCAATTCATAGTGACCCTGTGCACAATACAATAAAAAAACTGCTCAGTCTTGCACCATCTTCACAATCATTGGTATGCTTGAGTGCATCATTGCTGGCACTATGTCAGTCCATCTATTTAGGGTCTTCCCCTTTTTCTCTGACTCTCCAGTTTATCAAGAATGATATCCTTCTCCAGGTAATGGTCCCTTCTGACAACGTGCCAAAGTAGATGAGATGAAGTCTGCCCATTATTGCTTCTAAGGAGCATTTTGGCTACACTTATTCCAGGACAGCTTTGTTATGATATTTGGAAACAATAAATTCAAGGATATGATAGACCATAGGGACCTCAACCTTCACAACACTGAAACCAGAAGAACTAGATGATGCCCAGTTACCAATGCCAACCACTTGAAAAGGGATCAAAATGGGAGATCCTGGATAAGTGGGAAGTCCATGATATTTCAGTATTCTTCACCAATGCTACGATTCAAAGGCATCAGCTGTTCTTAGGTCTTCTTTCTTCATTGCCCAGCTTTCACATGCATGTGAGGCTATTGAAACTACCATGCCTTGGATTAGTCACACCTTAGTCTTCAAAGTGGTATCTTCACTCTTCAACACTTTAAAGAGGTCTTTTGTAGCAGATTTGCCCAGTGCAGTACAACATCTGATTTGACTGTTGCTTCCATGTGTGTTGATTTTGGATCCAAGCAAAATGAAATCATTGACAACTTCAGTCTTTTCTCCATTTATCATGATGTGGCTTATTGGTCCAGTGGTAAGGATTTTTGTTTTCTTTGTACTGAGGTGTAATCCATAAAGGCTAAGATCTTGGATCTTCATCAGTAAGTGCTTCAAGTCATCTTCACTTTCAGCAAGCAAGGTTGTGTCATCTGCGTATTGCAGATTGTTAATGAGTCGTCCTCTAATCTTTATATACTAAATTCTTATAATCCAGCTTCTTGGCTTATTTGCTCAGCATACAGATTGAATAGGTATGGTGACAGGATACAACCCTGATGTATACCTTTCCTGATTTTAAATCATGCAGTCTCCCCTTATTCTGTTCAAATCACTGCCTTGTGGTCTAGGTCTAGGTTCCTCATAACCATAAATAAGTTTACTGGAATTCCCATTCTTTATTGCAATGTTATTCATAATTTGTTATGATCCACATAGTCTAATGCTTTTGCACCATCAGTAAAACACAGGTAAATATCTTTCTGGTGTTCTTTGTTTTCAGCTAAGATCCCTCTGTCACCAGCAGTGATGTCCCTCCTTCCACATCGTCTTCTGAATCCAGCTTGAATTTCTGGCATTCCCTGGCACCATACTGCTGGAGCCATTTTTAAATTATCTTCAGAAAAATTTTACTTGCATGTGATACCAATGATATTGTTTGATAATTTGTGTATTCTGTTGGATCAACTTTCTTTGAAATGGAGACAAATATGAATCTCTTCTAGATGTTCGGCCAGGTAGCTCTCCTCCAAATTTCTTGGCATAAATGTGTGATCACCTCCAGAATAGCATCTGTTTGTTAAAATATCTCAATGGGTATTTGGTCAATTCCTATGACCTTGTTTTTCACCAGTTCCCTCAGTGCAGCTTGGACTTCTTCCTTAAATACCATCAGTTCTTGATCATATGCTGCCTCCTGAAATGATTGAGCAGTGACAAATTCTTTTGGTACAGTAACTCTGTGTATTCTTTCCATCTTTTTTTTCTTTGATGCTTCCTGCATCATTCAATATTTTGTCCACAGAATCCTTTAATATTGAAACTTGAAGCTTGAATTTTTTTCTTAGTTCTTTCAGCTTGAGATATGTCAAGTGTGTTCTTCCCTTTTTTTTTTTTAATTCCAGGTCTTTGCACATTTCATCTTAATACTTTGTCGTTTTGAGTCATCTTTGAAGTATTCTGTTCAGATCTTTTATTTTATCATTTCAACCACTTCCTTTAGCTACTCCCCATTCAGGAGCAAGTTTCAAAGTCTTTAAAAAAAAATATTGTGATGTGGGTGCACATTTACAAAGTAGATTCATTTCACTCACAACAGTTTATGCACATTTGGTGTCATAGTCCTAATTATAATCTCCTCCCATCTCCTCCCTGTAACTATTCAGTCTCTGTGCCCTTCTTATCTATCCATTCTTGTCTGTCCAGCTTTCCATCTATGCAAATGCTGCCCTTCTGATGTTTCATGCTTTATTGATCTAGGGGGTAGGTAGCATAGGTATTCTGTTTGTAGGTCTTTCTACTGTTTGGCTGAGAACTAATCCATGGTAGTGAGTCCAGTTCCAGGCTGAAGAGTAACCTGGGGCCATAGTCTTAGGGGTTCCATCAGTCTCTATCTGACTAGTAATTCTAGTCATTCTTTGTTTTTGAATTTTGTTCCATATTTTTCTTTCCACTTATCCAGGATCTCCAATTTTGATCCCTTTCCAAGTGGTTGGCATTGGTAGCTGGGCACTATCTAGTTCTTCTGGTTTCAGTGTTATGAAGGCTAAGGTCCCTGTGGTCCATCATATCCTTGAGCTTACTGTTCCCAAATGATTTTTATTTTCTTCACTCTTCTTTGTTCCAGAGGGAGACCAATAGTTACATTTTAGATGGCTGCTTGATAACTTGTAAGACCCTAGTCACTACTCACCAAAGTAGGATGTAGAACAACATTGTTAGGTACTATGTTGTGCCAATTGAGCATGATGTCCCCTGAGACTATGGTCCTGAGCCTGTAGGCCCAGTGACTTCAGAGTGTCTTCAGACATCCATTTTGGCCTTCTTTCCCTTTACTGTCTTTTTAATGACCTTTTTGCTTTCTTTGTGTTTCATGTTCTTGATGTCATTCCATACTCACCTAGTCTTCTGTCATTGGTGTTCCATGCATCGAATATGTTCTTCATATGTTCTCTAAATTCAGGTGGGATATACTCAAGGTTAAGGAGCTCCGGTAGCGTAGTGTCTAAGACACTTGACTACTAACCAGGAAGCTGGCGGTTCAAACCCACCAGCCACTCCTCGGAAGGAAGGTTGGGCAATCTACTTCTGTAGTGATTCTGCCTCGGAAAGCCAAAGAGGGGTCGCTATGAGTCAGGTCCAACTCCACGGCACATAACAACAACAACAACAACATACTCAAGGTATTTTGGCTCTCATGGACTTGTTTTAATTTTCTTCAGCTTCAGTTTAAACTTGCATATGAGCAGTTGATGGTCTGTTCCACAGGCAGCCTCTGGACTTGTTCTGACTGATCATATTGAGCTTCTCCATCACTTTTTCCACAGATAAGATTTGATTTGATTTCTGTGTGTTCCATCTGGTGAGGTCCATGCATATAGCCACCATTTATGTTGTTGAAAAAAAGGTGCTTGCAGTGAATAAGTCATTGGTGTTGCAGAATTCTATCATGCAGCCTGTGGCAACATTTCTTTCACCAAGGCCATTTTTTCCAACTTCCCATGCTTCTTCTTTGTTTCTGATTTCGCATTTCAACCACTAGCAATTATCAATACATCTTGATTGTATATTTGATCAATTTCACTCTGCAAGGTCAAGTTTACTTTGAGAAGGCACCTCTTCTCCAGTCATATTTTGACTGCCTTCCAATCTGAGGTGCTCCTCTTCTGGTATTTTATCAGATAAGGTTTCACTGCCATTCATAAAGTTTTCCAGTAATATATCAGACAATGATTCACTGCTGCTCATAAGGTTTTCAGTGGCTACTATTTTTCAGGAGTGGACCACCATGTCCTTCTTCATAGTCTCTCTTAGTCTAGAGGCTCCATTGAAACCTGCCCAGGATGGGTGATCCTGCTGGTATTTTAAATACTGGTGGCATAGCTTCCAGCATCATAGCAACATACAAGCCAACACAGTTCAAACAACTGACAGTCGAGTGGTAGACTGAACCCTAAGAATATAAAATGTTAATGGAAATAAAAGAAAATTGATGAGGAAGGAATTAGTCAGCATTGTCAACATTTGCAGAGTTATAGGAGAAAAGGTCTGCAAAATGTCATTTTATTTGATAGTCATGGAGGCAATGACCTTCAAGAATCCAGTTTGCCTTGAATGGATTAGGTAGAAGCTTAAGAAACAAAAGTTAAAAAGTATGAGAAGAGCAATAGTCTGATTGTAGATTACTCTTTGAATAGTTTGGTGGTAAAAGGAAATAAATAAGTATGACTGTGTATTATAGGAAGAACATAGCTGAGGAAGCAGTTTTTCTTTTATTTCAGGATTCAGGAAATTAAACCTATTGGTAGAAATGGAAGAGGTGAAACTGAAAGTTGATTGAAGAGACATGAGTTATGGAGGCTAAAATGTCAACTTTTATAATGGAAAGAGTACATCAATCTAATTTGTTCTGAAGTTCAAATAGAAATACTGGTGTAACAGTTGTCTAAGTGGTGGATTTTTGGACTGTGCTCTTGATGGTACTTTTAGCTACATAGGTTTTTCTACCTCTATCCCTATTTCATGTCCAAATTATGTCTACATTAAGAGAAAAGTGCATTATAGAAAGGATCCAGGGTGGAGGTAAAACAAATAAAAGAGATTGAGAGACTATTTTAGCACAATACCACAGAAAAATCACCCAAACTGGTGGGCAATATTGAACAGAGACTTTCTGTACAGTGAATGTAGGTGAATGATAAAAGAAAGTCAACTTGCAAAATTTGAAAGTTCTTATTGTCTTGAGGTAGTCCCTGTACCATGGAGACATGATCACACATTTTTAAATTCTATCCTAAGTGGAATTCAACAGAATGAAATTACTTCAGGCTAAATTCTTTGGCAGTTATGGAGGGACCCTAGCAAAAAGAAGACAAGAGGTGATAGAGTGAAGAAAAGAAAAGAAAGGTCAGAGGCCTTAATTTCTTGAGAGGCGATTTTGAGAAAAATGAACAACTCCTGGGCTCTGGGGGACTCTAGTTGACAACTCCTCCTACAGGAAATAAATATTTTCTATGTTATTCTGGACTTTGTGTGTGCTTACTGAGCTGACAATAAAGTTGTTTAATAATAAAACATACTCTCTCTCCTTTCCACTATTAAGAGTTTAGAACTAGAGTTACATAAAATTTTTCCCAAATAGGGAATAACATTTTACTGGGCACTGTGGGGTTATAGAATACATATGCTGAGTTTTAAAACTAGAAATAACAGTGAGTATGTCAGAAGCAGAAGCATATAACGCAGAGAGAGTACAGAATATCGTATTGAGTTGCAGCAAAAAATAGGTGAGGAATAAAAAGATCTTCAGAGAATAAGCTTTAAAAAATATTTTTATTATTGAGTATTAAGCCATTTATTTCTATTATTGACTACGTGTTTCCTTTATTTCTGATAACAATCCTACAAGGTAGGTGTTTTTCTTTATTTACTGATTGGGCCTGAAGGTTTGAGAGTTTGAATACTTTTCCCAATGTTACTAGAGGGACTCTGATCTCCAGACTTTCTACTAATGTTAATTAGCTCATTAGGGAGAAAATCGTCAAGGTGCAATATTCATATTCAAGAGACATGAGGATTGAGAGAAAAATAATAGATTGGAAAAGAGGAAGATGAGCAGAAACATAGATGGCAACAGTCTGTAGCCTAAAAAAAGAAACCAAAGAAGGCTGTGCTCAGTAATTTGGAGATCTGCAACAAAAGCAAGGTGAAAAGACCAGAAACAGAAAGAAGAAAAAAAAAAAATAGTGAACTATCTTAATGCAACACAACCACTGCTGTGGAATCTGATCTGACTCATAACGACTCCTCCTTGGGTTGCCGAGGCACTATCACTACAGAAGTAGATTGCCCAACCTTCC
>NW_006921764.1:3770071-3796807 GCF_000298275.1 Orycteropus afer afer | reverse complement strand
TGGGGCTGGCGCGGGATCGGGCAGTGTTTCGTTCTGCTGTGCATGGGGTCGCTATGAGTCGGAAACGACTCGACGGCACTTAACAACAACAACAACAACGATGAGCTGACAGTAAAGTTGTTTAATAATAAAACATACTCTCTCTCCTTTCCACTATTAAGAGTTTAGAACTAGAGTTACATAAAATTTTGCCAAAAGCTACAGACCATTCCTAGATCTTCTCCTTATACACTGGGAGCAGCCCACATCCCTAAGGCAGCTACTCAGCTGCTCCAGTAGATTCCACCCTGGAGTTGATTACCAATCTCATCATGGGGAATGACTACCACCAGCTGTCTAGTCACTCAAAACCAGGCCCAGCCAAGTTGATACATAACCTTAACTACCACAGAAGGGAAAAAAATTGAGAAATTAGTGGCCCGATAATCTAGTAGTCCTTAACAAATTAGAATTCTCTGGGGAGCTTTTTTAAAAATGCTTAGGTCCACCCCAGGCAATTAAATCAGTATCTGTAAGGGCAAATATATTTAACCTGATACAGGAGTTCCTGGGGGTGCTAATGGTTAACACACACAGCTGCCATCCAGAAGTTGAAGGTTTGAATCTATCCAGAGGCACCTTGGAAGAAAGTCCTAGAGATCTACTTCTGAAAATTCAATCATGGAAAACCCAGTGGAGCACAGGTCTTCTCTGACACACAGTGAGTCAGAGTTGATGTGATGCCAACTAGTACTGGCATTGGTATTCTTGGATAGGCTGTGGATGGTCTGTGAAATCCTTGGAACCATATGAAAAATGTTGCTTTCAGGTGCTTTTTTCCTAGGAACTTCATTCTAATCATGCTTCTGTAACATACTTTTTATGTAATCGTTCTGACATTCAATTTGTTAACAAAGTAAGAATGGTATTTGCTCTGCCTGATTCTTAGGGATGTTGTGAGTCTCATAGCAGATAAAATGTGCCATGGGGTTGTACAAATTGTAAAGCCCTGTAGCAACCCCACGTTGTTATTATAATGGCGATTAAATCATGTTTGCCCATATTTGAATATGACCTTCTGCAAGACAGTCCTCTCCTTCTCACCATCTGACCATGAGTGGCTTTGATAATGGCAGATTTTAGGGAGCCTTTTAAGTTTCCTAAATCATTTGACTCTACCTAAGATGATGTGTCATAGTGCTTAAGGCACTTGGCTGCTAACCAGAAAGTTGGCAGTTTAAACCCACTAGCCACTGCTCAGAAGGAAGATTGGGGAATCTACTTCCATAGAGATACCACCTTGGAAACCCAAGGAGGGGTCGTTATGAGTCGGATCCAACTCGAAGGCACATAACAACAACAACAAGATGATGCTGGCTAAATATGAGGTGATTCCTACCTCCAGCATGTCAATTCTTAGAGGCATTTGCCTAAAAGGAGCATTAAAACAAACATGCAAAAAACCCAGCCCATTGCTGTTGAGTCCAATTCCAACTCGTAGCAAACCTATAGGACAGAGAAGAACTGTCTTATAGGGTTTCCAAGACTGTACACCTTTACAGAAGCACACTGCCACATCTTTCTCCTATGAAGTGGCTGGAAGGTTTGAACCACTTATCTTCTGGTTAGCAGCCAAGCGCTTAACCACTGTACTGCCAGAGTGCCTCAAAAGAAAGCATAAACCCCTGACATTGAAATAAGATAGGAGACAATGAGAACAAATGGTACAGTATGGGTCAGGCTGACCTAATGCAGGACAGAGAAGAACCAGAATCCAGGAAACACTCACTGTGAACCTCATCTTCCATTAATTACTAAAATCGCCATCATTCTATATAGAGGTCAAGCCAATCTTATGCTGTTGTTGTCGTTGTTATGTGCCGTCAAGTTGGACCCAACTCGCAGCGACCCCTCCTTGGGTTTCTGAGGTGGCATCACTATGGAAGTAGACTGCCCAACCTTCCTTCCGAGGAGTGGCTGGTGGGTTTGAACTGCCAGCCTTCTGGTTAGCAGTCAAATGCCTTAGGCATTACACTACCAGTGCTCCTAATCTTATGCTAGTGAAGTGTTATGCATCCTTATTTCTCTTCATTTGATGAAATTCCAGCTGAATTTATTCACCCAGAAAATGGGGAATTATTTCTTACTGACACTTTCTGCACATTAGAAAATATTTCTTCTCTTTTCCTGAGCATGAAATGCAGTTCTTTGTATTTTCTACCGGCAAACCTTATTAATACTATGTTTTCCTTGTTTTGTTCAGGTTTTTTTCTTCTACAATCATAAGAATCTTAGTGGATGCCATTCTTTGGTATGCCTCTTGCTCCAGAACCTCTCCAGGCAGTCTGAAAAAAGTCTCCAATGTTCCTTAAAAAAATACAATAAAATGTCCTGAAACTAGAGTTAGCATTACTACTTGAAATGTCTTAAGTGGCAGGTTAGAAATCTGAAATCTTATCTTGATCTCCTATTAGATCTCTTGTTAAAGACTCTCACGGGGTAAAATGAAAAAGGCCCCAATTAGCTTTGCCTCTAAATTCATGGACACCTGTATACCTAATATATGAATCCCAGGCTAATCTTCTCAACTTCTTATATCTATCTGTTCTAAAATTCTGGAATTTAGCTATGCAAATATAGCAAAGTATATTATTGTTTCCTTCTTTCATTCAATAAATATAGTTGAGTGCCTACTATATGCTGGACTTTATAAAAGGTTATTTGAATATGAAAATGGCTTAGATGTGGATTTTGCCTGAAGGAGAATGTGTTCTAAACAGATCACTTATGGAATTTCACTGATGAGTTTCATTGATGGGATGCCCCATCATGGCTCACTGTCTTTCTCCCTTCAGGTCTTTTTCAAAGGTCACTTTATGAGAGAGGACTTCCTGACCACTATGTGTAAAGCAGCAATCACTTCACTCTCCGTTCCACTTACTCTGATTTCCTTTATAGCAACTTTCACTCCTGAATTGGTGTTTATGTGTTGATTTGTTTAGTGTTTTTCTCACCCACCTGAATTGGAATTGTCTTTATTAACTACTCAGTCTCAGCACCTAGAATCACACCTGATGCAGAATCAGGGATCGATAAGTATAGTTTGAATGAATTAACTGCACATGGTTAAGTACAGTGCGATAAAGACTGTTATCTTGACAAAAAAAAAAAAAAAAACACTTTTGTTGAGTCAAATCTGACTCATAGCAACCCCTTCTTGGGTTTCAGAGACAGTATCACTGTGAAAGTAAAGATTACCCAACTCCTTCTGAGGAGCAGCTGGTGGGTTTGAACCTCCAGCCTTCTGGTTAGCAGTCAAATGCCTTAGGCACTACACCACCAAAGCTCCTATTATCTGGACAGTGTGCTCAAATTGAGATTTATTTTTGAATAGATGTTGGCTAAGGAAAGTAAAGGACATATAGTCTAGGTAGGAGGACAGGATGAACAAGGCATTTATAGCCCTTTGACTTAATGTTCCGCCAGCTCCACCGCACCAATAGAAGTCCCCATTGAGTCTGTTCTACCTTATGGCAGTCCCCTTTGTGTCAGAGTAGAATACTGCATAAGATTTTCAATGGCTGTGGTTTTGTAGAAGGAGACATCAGGTCTTCTGAAGAGGCTCTGGATAGATTCCAGCTGCAAACCTTTTGGTCAGGAGCCAAGTGTTTAACCCTTCACACCACCCAAGGACTCCCAGATTCATCTTAGAACATTCTAATAAATCAAGAATTCCCAACCATCTATTCTGTACTCCTCCTCACAATCACAATGTTCTAATTTCTATGGAACTATCGTTCTGTGAAAAATGTTCTTGGAAAAAAAAGTTTTCATATTTAAATATGTTAGGGATATACAGGGTTAAACACTTTTCTTCACTAAGAGGTTTTTCAGAGCCTCCCACACCACCACTCTAGAAACTCATTAATATATTTCATAACTAGTGATCCACAACACACAATTTGGGAAACATGGTCCAGAGCATTTCATATGCTTCTTTATAGCTGACCCTAGCAACTCCATTCGGATTTCAGTTTTCCACTCACCCTGTGCGGTTCACGCTGCTGAGAAAGGGAGTGCACTGACTCAGCAGTAAATCTGAATAATTACCTTAGCACGTAACAGAGCGGTGTCTATACGTCTTCTGCTGTAATCCTTTGAGCAACCAAGTGAGATAGAGCCATTATAATTCCTATTTGGAAAAAGGTGAAATAAGTATAGTGCATATTGTACCACAATGAAAAACAAGTTTTAAGTCAATTATGTTAAATGCCTAAAACTGACTGAAAATCAAGTAATTAAAGATCTTTTCCCCACTAAATACAATATTATTTTAGCATAATTCTATTGTATATGGAGAATATGTGTATTTGTATAATATGTATATAAGTGTATGTGTGTGTGTATAAACACAAGTATATTCACATTTATATTAGTACACACTTATTCAGTTCAATAAAATTTTTTAAGCATTATGCTAGGTACCATGAGCAATGAAAGGAGCTCTGGTGGTGCTGTTAAACCATTGGGCCGCTAACCAAAAGGTCCATGGTACAAACCCACTAACCTCTCCATGGGAGAAAAATGAGGCAGTCTGCTTTCATAAAGATTTACAGCCTTGGAAACCTTATAGGGTTGCTATGAATTAGAATCCACTCAATGGCAACAGGTTTGGTTTTTTAGGATGAGGAATAAAAAATGTACACATTTGTTTGGATTTAGGAGACAAATTAACCACACTGTTTTCTTTCTTGCTCAGATTCAGAACCAACTGAGAGAAGGAATGCAGAAGGTAGACAAATGAAAGTGAAATGCTATAATCTTTTTATTATTATTGATAAAAATAATTGAACAGTGGGCTTCTAAATCCAAATGTGCTTCTAAATCCAAATGTGCATGCTGTAACTTTGCCATTGAATTAGACACACATCCCAACCCATCACTGGCATAGCTAGACACCCTACATCATGATTTGATCAGAGCAGAGAACACTTATGGTGCCTTACAGCTCTGAAGAAGAGTCATTTTATAGTTGAGTAACTCCCAACTCCTTAGGGGAGAAATGAATGATATGTGGGGAAATAGGCCAAGAATTTTGCTCTAATGGAATTCCCTCCTGTGGAAACATGAGGCTAGAGATTAGAAGTTCATCCTAGCAAGTATATGATATACTTCATTTGGTTATGTAGTTTAGAGTGGTTATAAGATAAGACTCAATATACTAGGCTCCTCCTGTTCATTTTCTGTATCTAATTAGCCGCCAAATCATGTCAATTCTGTTTCCTAATATCTCCTATAGGAGCTCTGGTAGCTTAGTGCCTAAGGCACTTGACTGCTAACCAGAAGGCTGGAGGTTCAAACCCACCAGCCACTCCTTAGAAGGAAGATGGAGCAATCTACTTCCGTAGTGATACTGCCTTGGAAACCCAAGGAGGGGTTGCTATGAGTCGGGTCTGACTCGACTGGATGGCACATAACAACAACAATATCTCCTAAAGCTTATTTCTTCTCTCTCCTCCCACTGCAATTATCTTTTTGTTGTTCTTGGGTGCCATGGAGTCAATTACAACTCTTAGCAGAGATCCCTAGGGTTTTTTTTTGGCTATAATCTTTATGGAGAAGCTCTGGTAGCATAGTGCCTGAGGCATTTGACTGCTAACCAGAACCCTGGCAGTTCACACCCACCAGCCACTCCTGGAAAGGAAGGTTGTGCAATCTATGTCCCTAGTGATACTGCCTCAGAAAGCCAAGAAGAGGTTGCTATGAGTTGGATCTGACTCCACGGCAGTGGTTGCGTTTGCGTTATAATCTTTGTGAGAGCAGATCACCAGGCTTTTCTTCCACAGAGCCACTGTTGTTGTTGTTGTTGTTTGCCATCGAGTCAGACCCGACTCATAACGACCCATCCTTGGGTTTCCAAGGCAGTATCACTATGGAAGTAGGATTGCCCAACCTTCCTTCCGAGGAGTGGCTGATGGGTTTGAACCGCCAGCCTTCTGGTTAGCAGTCAAGTGCCTTAGGCACTATGCTACAGAGCCACTGGGTGCGTTCAAATCATCAGGCTTTTCATTAGCAGCCAAGTGCTTAATGCTTGCACCACTAGGGCTCTTTGCAATCATTTTGGTTCACCATAATTCACCTTTTTTTGAATTGATCACTGAAATACCTTTCCTAGCTGTTTTTCTCTTCCTTTGGTCATGGAAATACTGGCTTCCTTGCTGTCATTCTCATCTGCTTCTAATTTACCTTCTACATTTTCTCATAAAATAGTCTTCTTGTTTTATTATTATTATACACTTATAGTTTGAAATAATCACAAAGTTAGAGTAAGTTGGAAGTACAATACAAATAAGTTTTTTTGTGAGTAGTTTGATAGTTTGACGCTCCATCACTCCCTAACACTTCAGGGTATGTTTCCTACAAAGATATTTATGTATAATCAAAAAGCAACCATCAAAATCAGGATATTAACATTGATAAGTTATTACTATTTAAATTTCAGATCCTATTTAAATTTTTGGGGGGAGCTCTGATGGCATAATGCCTAAGGCATTTGACTGCTAACCAGAAGGCTGGCTGTTCAAACCCACCAGCCAGTCCTTGAAAGGAAGGTTGGACAATCTACTTCTGTAGTGATACTGCCTCAGAAACCCAAGGAGGGTTTGCTATGAGTCAGATCCGACTCCATGGCAGTGAGTAGTAGTAGTAGTAGTAGCAGTAGTAGTAGTAGTAGTAGCAGCAGCAGCAGCAGTAGCAGTAGCAGTAGCAGTAGCAGTAGCAGTAGCAGTAGCAGTAGCAGTAGCAGTAGCAGTATTTACATTTTATCAAACGCGATTGGACCAAAAGGATCCAGTTCAGAATCATACACTGTATTTAGTAGTCATTTCTCTTTTATCTCTAATCTGAAAGAATTCCTCAGT
The DNA here is from genome assembly GCF_000298275.1 of Orycteropus afer afer. NCBI lineage: Eukaryota > Metazoa > Chordata > Mammalia > Tubulidentata > Orycteropodidae > Orycteropus > Orycteropus afer. The sequence goes on along the minus strand of NW_006921764.1, from coordinate 3,789,908 downwards.
CTCATCATGACATGTTTGAAGATAACAGGTCAGTTTGTTGTTGTTGTTTATAGAATGTCAGTCAATTTTGGTTTATCTGATGTTTTCTCATAATTAGATTCAGGCTGTGCAGGAAGATCCAGAAGTGACTGTGTTCATCTCGTTACATCCTATCAGACGGTGCATGATCATGATTTTTCCGTTGCTGATGATGTTCATCTTGATCACTTGATTATGGTGCTATATCCCAGGTTTCTCCAATCTAAAGTTACTCTTTCCCCTCTGTAATTGATAAGTGTTTAAATGTATATGTATGGGAAGCTACTTTGAAACTATATTCATATTCCATTTCTCATAAAACATTCAGTTTATTCATATGCGTGTGTGTGTATTTTTTCATGGTTTCCTATTTTATTCAATGAGTCATACTCCTTTACTATCATTATTTGTTTTCATACTTAAATTATTCCTGATTTTGAAAATGGAGCTCTCCTGTGTCCTTTTGATATGTCCATTCATTCTTTTTCCTTACTTTCTGAAACAAGATATTATATGATTATCTCATAAATACTTTTCCAGTCCCAGACATGGCATCAGCCATTTCTCTAAAAGGCCTTGTGTTCTTTTAGTGAAAATGGTATTTAAATATCAGCATTTAGTTGCTAAGTATATTCATTGCTACTGGGATTTTGCTGTTACCCAGGTTTTCTCAATAGGCAGAACAGGAAATATATTTATGTATGTACAGTATTTATAAGTGTATGTGTGTATATAAATACACATATACACACTAACATTTATTCTTATTTCTAAATTCATCTCTACATATATTGAAAACCATGTGATCTTAGTGATGATATGATTTCCAAATACACAGCACTGAATTCATTCCATAATTATGACTCTCTTCTCTGACAGTCAGAAACCTGACTTCCATTACGATTACTGTATGAAGTTATTTGATTAGGTCCTGAGTCCTCATTTAATCAAACAACAACAAAAAAAACCCCAAAGTCATTGGCATCAAATCAATTCTGACTTATAGAGATCCTGTAGGACAAAGTAGAACTGCCACTAGAGTTTCTAAGACTGTAAGTCTTTATGGGAACAGACTGCCTCATCTTTCCCTCACAGAGCAGCTAGTAGATTCAAACTCTCAACCTTTGCATTAGCAGCCAAATGCTTAGCCACTGCACCACCAGGGCTTTGAGACATATTTCCAAAGTAGAACCCATAATAGTTACTTTTGAGTCAAATGCTGGGCATGTAGAATGTAAATCAAGTATGCCCAGGTTTGTGGCTTGAACTGCTGTGAAAATCATAATGCCATGTACTGAAATGGAAGATCTAGGGGAAATCCAGGGCTGTTTGTTGCATTTGATTGCTTTGTTTTGATGTTGCTAGCATTGGGGGAGCAAGGGTCAAAAGGTCTATTTTGGCTATGTAAAGTTTGAGATATCTTCTAGATGTCAACTAGATAATTAGATGTACGAGTTTCTAGCCCTTCCTCCATGCTCCCTAAGTAAATGTGTGTACTTTCAAATAATTTTTATGTGAGTATTGTAAGAGTTGTTGTTGTGCCATTGAGTCGGACCCGACTCATAGCGACCCCTCCTTGGGTTTCCAAGGCAGTATCACTATGGAAGTAGATTGCCCCATCTTCCTTCCGAGGAGTGGCTGGTGGGTTTGAACTGCTAGCCTTCTGATTAGCAGTCGAGTGCCTTAACCACTATGCTACTGGAGCTCTGGTAGCATAATGCCTAAGGCACTCGACTGCTAACCAGAAGGCTGGTGGTTCAAACCCACCAGCCACTCCTCGGAAGGAAGGTTGGGCAATCCTACTTCCGCAGTGATACTGCCTCGGAAACCCAAGGAGGAGTCACCATGAGTCGGGGCTGACTCTCCGGCATATAACAACAACAACAACATTGTAAGAGTATATTTATGCATCAAAAAAGATGGGAGAAAATGTATGGAAAATATATTAATTGCAACACTAAGTATAAAAGCAGAAATTGTAGCAAAGAAATTCACAATAAATATTTGCTGAATGAACATAAGAATAGCTGAGGGATTGACGAAGTCTTAGACCATAAATAGTAAATAGAATTAAGTCAAGTATCAAACCATAATAAGATCAAACCATATTTCTCTCAAACATTCTTGAATATCACAGTCACTCCAAACTTCTCTTGCATTTTCTATTGGACTCCACAATAAAATGCAACACAGATATCAACATAGACAGATACCTACATAATAATCGCAATTATGCATGAAAAAATAAGAGGTTCATTAAGTGAGAGAAAATACATAAGAAAAGGTTATTTTAAATTACATAAACAAACTTTAGACGATGCATGCTGACAAAATAATGACAGTGATTAATAACAATTCTAAGAGACATTTTTTATGTTCTAGTTCTTACACTTTCTTTTTCTACCTTTTGCCAGAACAGATATAAATAATTAGCTCAGCAGTCATTTCTCTATTAACTAAGAAAATGTATGAAAAAATAGAGACATACTGTCAGTATTTCCAATTTAATCTTAGAGACACTAGCATTTACTTAATATAAAAGCAATGGAATTAATCCCAAAGGAAAAGATAAAATACCCTTGACTAGTTCAAAATTAAAAGCTTCACTGTATCAAAAATATTCCGATTAAAATAGTAAGTAAGTAACAAACTAGAGATATTTATTATCAGTATAAACAAGCTGTTAATGTCCTTAACAGACAAGGAGTTCTTATAAGACTGCAAAGAAGATGAACTCATCCTTGGGGGTGGGCGGACAGGGAAAGAATATGAATAGATGATTCAAAAAAGAAATAGATGGATGTCTAACAAAAAAAAAAAAAAAGGCAAAATAATAAAAAAAAAATTAACTCACTGCCATTGAGTCAGATCTGACCCATAGCGACCCCTCCTTGGGTTTCTGAGGTGGTATCACTATGGAAGTAGATCGCTCAACCTTCCTTCCAAGGAATAGCTGGTGGGTTTGAACCGCCAGCCTTCTGGTTAGCAGTCATATGTCAGGCACTATGCCACCAGAGCTCCGAAGAAATGAAAAAAATATATAATATCTTGGCCTGAGATGTTATGTGTGTGTGTATGTGTGTGTGTGTGCATACATATACATGTATATGTATGTATATATATATATATTTAAATGAAAATACGCTCTTATGGGACATATGGATATGGCAAAATAATGATGATATGGACAGTCTCAGACTATGGAAATGTTTCTATAAATCTTCTTGGCAATATGAATCAAGAGCCTTAAAAAATATTTATACTATTTTTAGTCTAGTCATTTCATATCTGTACTGTGATAGTTGGAGCTGTGTGTCAACTTGGCTGGACCACAATTCTGTGTGGTTTGAGCTGTGTGGTGTGGTTGTTTCCATGATGGGATCAGATGATTATGTTTTGAATGGCTAATCTTTTGAAAGGGAGTTTTCCTAGGGGTGTGACCTGCTTCCAGTATATCTGTGGACATTCTGGGAAAGGAAACATTCTTCTGTGGCTTGAGATTCTGTTGTGCTGCCTACAACTGTCCATCAGTGAACAATCTACCATTCGGCCAGGAGATCTTGGATTCGTCATTCGTTGGAGTCAACAGCCATTGTACTGCCTGCCACCCTTGAGCTCCTCAGCCCCTGCAGCTGCAAGAGTTGGGAAAAACCTCCGGCTTGACGTTTGATCCAGGAACTTTGCACTTGCCAGCTTCTATAAGTGTGTGAGCCATTTTCCTAAGAAAAATTTATATATATATATATATATATATATATATACATATATATAAGCTTTACTGGTTTTGTTTCTCTAGAGAACCCAGTCTAACACGTGTACCAATGAAATACTCAGGAAGAAAAAAAATAGCTGTATTATGTATTCATTATTACACTACTTATCATAAATATTAGAAGTAAAATCTTTATATTTGAAAGAAAAAGGGAATATTAAAAATATTAAATTATTTTTATATTTATATTATATTTTAAAATATTAAATTATTTTTGAAAATTAAATAATATGGCCACCACTTGTCAGTCAGTGTGTCATACTGTCGTGGTTGGCGTGTTGCTGTGAGGCTGGAGGCTTTGCCATGGTATTTCAAATACCAGCAAGGTCAACCATGGTGGACAGGTTTCAGCAGAGCTTCCAAACTAAGACAGACTCAGAAGAAGGAATGAACCATCCACTTCTCAAAGAATTGGCCAGTGACAACCTTAGGGATAGTAGTGAAACATTGTCTGATATATTACTGGAAAACTTTATGAATAGCCCTAAAACACTGTCTGATATAGTGCCAGAAAATGAGCCACTCAGGTTAGAGGCACTGAAAATATGACTGAGGAAGAGCTGGCTCCTCAAAGTAGAATTGACCTTAATAATGTGGATGGAGAAAAGCTTTCAGACCTCTATTTGCAGATGTGGCACAATGGGGAAAACAGCTGCAAACATCCATTAATAATTGGAACATGGAATGTATAAAGTATGAATCTAGGAAAATTGGAAGTTTTCAAAAATGAAATGGAATGCATAAAGATCAGTATTCTGTGCATTAGTCAGCTGAAATGGACTGGTTTTGGCCATTTTGAATCAGACAACCATATGATCTATGATACCGGGAATAACAAATTGAAGAGGAATAGTGTGGCATCCATCTCACAAAAAATGTTCCAAGATCTATCCTGAAGTACAATACTGTCAGTGATAAGATAATATCCATACATCTACATACTACCAGTTAATACTAGTATTATTCAAATTTATGCACCAACCACCAAGCCAAAGATGAGGAAATTGAAAAATTTTACTAACTTCTGCAGTCTGAAATAGATCAAACATGCAATCAGTATGTGCTAATTATCACTGGTGACTGGAGTGCAAAAGTTGGAAGAAAAAAAAAAAAAAAGAAGAATCACTGGCCTTGGTGATAGAAGTAATGCTGGAGATCACATGATAGAATTTTGCAATACCAATGACTTATTCCTTGCAAATACCTTTTTTCAACATAAATGACAGCTATATATGTGGACTCCACCAGATGGAATACATTTGTGGAAAGAGGCAATGGAGATGCTCAATATCTTCAGCCAAAACAAGGCCAGGAGCTGACTGTGGAATAGACCATCAATTGCTCATAAGCAAGTTCAGGTTGAAGCTGAAGACAATTAAAACAAGTCTACAAGAGCCAAAATATGACCTTGATTATATCCCTCCTGAATTTAGAGACCATCTAAAGAATGAATGTGATGCATCAAACAGCAATGACAGAAAACCAGAGGAATAGTGGAATGACATCAAGAACATCATCCATGAAGAAAGCAAAACGTCATTAAAAAGGCAACAAAGGAAGAAAAGTGGATGTCAGAAGAGACTCTGAAACTTGCCCTTGAACAGAGAGCACCTAAAGCAAATGGAAGAAATGACAAGATAAAAGAGCTGAGCAGAAGATTTCAGAGAGCAGCTTGGGAAGACAAAGTCAATTATTATAATGAAATGTGCAAAGACCTGGAGTTAGAAAAACAAAAGGGAAGAACACACTCAGCATTTCTCAAACTGGAAGAACTGAATAAAAAAATCAAGCCTTGAGTTGCAATATTGAAAAGATTCTATGGACATAATATTCAGTGATGCAGGAGGCATCAAAAGAAGATGGAAAGAATATACAGAGTCACTGTACCAAAAAGAATAGGTCGATACTCATCCTTTTCAGGAGGTGGCATATGATCAAGAACCAGTGGTACTGAAGGAAGAAGTTGAAGCTGCACTAAAGGAATTGGTGTAGAACAAGGCCTTGGGAATTCACAGAATACGCACTGAGATGTTTCAACAAATGGATGTCATGCTGGAGACACTCACTTGGCTATTTCAAGAGATTTGGAAGAGTACTTGGCCAACTGACTAGAAGAGATCCATATTTGTACCCATTCCAAAGAAAGGTGATCCCACAGAATGTGGAAATTATCAAACAATATAATTAATATTACACACAAACAAAATCTTACTGAAGATAATTCAAAATGGTTGTAGCAGTATATTGACAGAAAACTTCCAGAACTGTGAGCTGGATTCAGAAGATGATTTAGAATGAGGGATATCACTACTCATATCAGATGGATCTTGGCTCAAGGCAAAGAATACCAGAAAGATGTTTACTTGTGGTTTACTGAGTATGCAAAAGCACTCAATTGTGTGGATCATAACAAATTATGGATAATCTTGTGAAGAATGAGAATTCCAAAACACTTAATTGTGCTGCTGAGGACCTTGTACATAGACCAGGAAGCTGTCTTTTGAAAAGAATAAGGGAATACTGCATGGTTTAAAATCAGGAAGGGACTGTGTCAGGGTTGTATCCTTTCACCATACAATTCAATCTAGGCTGAGCAAATAATCCACGAAGCTGGTCTATATGAAGAAGATCGTGGCATCAGATTTGGAGGAAGACTCGTTAACAACCTGCGATATGGAGATGACACAACTTTGCTTGCTGAAAGTGAAGATGACTTGAAGCACTTACTGATAAAGATTGAAGACAACAGTCTGCAGTATGGATTACATCTCAACATAAAGAAAATGAAAATCCTCACAACTGGACCAATAAGCAGCATCACGATCAATGGAGAGAAGATTGAAGTTGTCAAAGATTTCCTATTACTTGGTTCCACAATCAACACCAAAGGAAGCAGTGATCAGGAAGTCAGACGACTATTGCACTGGGCAAATCTGCTGCAAAAGATGTCTTTAAAGTGCTGAAGAGCAAAGATATCTCTTTGAAGACTAAGGTGTGCCTAACCCAAGTCACGGTATTTTCAATCACTTCATATGCATGTGAGAGCTGGGCAGTGAATAAGGAAGATGGGAGAAGAGTTGATGCTTTTGAGTTGTGGTATTGGCAAAGAATGTTGAAGTATCGTGGACTGCCAGAACTAACAAATCTGTCCTGGAAGAAATGCAGCTGGAATGCTCCTTGGAAGCAAGAATGGCCAGACTTCGTCTGCCCTACTTTGGTCATGTTGTCAGAAGGGACCATTCCCTGAGTAGGATATCATGCTTGTTAAAATGGAGGGTCAACAAAAAAGGAGAAGATGGACTTACACAGTGGCTGCAATGATGGGCTCAGGTATAGCAATGATTGTGAAGCTGGCACAGGACTGGGCAGTGTTTTGTTCCATTGTACCTAGGGTCGCTGTGAGTCGGAGGCAACACTACAGCACCTAACAATAACAACAGCAAATAATATGAGGAACTGTTTACTAAATTATAACTCTGAAATGTTAGTATGTTTATTTTAAAAGTAAACAGTAAATCTGCATATATTGATTATTTGCAAATTTAATGTGTGGTTTAAATTTTTTCTTATGGTGTGTAGGAGGGTGTTGGGGTATTTCTGCAACTCTGCTACCTGTACTGGAGAAAATAAATCAATAAAAACTATCCAAATCAAATAGAAAATGTAAGACCCAGATTGTTGCCCCAAATGATATCTTTGTTTTCCAAACCTGTTCTTTCATTACCTAGTTTAAAAGCCTTTACAAGGCATGCCAATGCCTCTCAGATAATGCCTGCATTCCCTAATGTAACCCACCAGGTAGTTTATGACCAGGTTCTTGTTTCTAGATCAAGATCTGGAGCCTTTCTCCTCTCTTTTCCTCTTTACACATTCCCCCATCCCAATTTGAGGCTCATTTCATCCAAAGCACCACCCTCTTTCCAAAAGCTAGCAGTCAAGCCCTTCACTTAGTGTTTCTGACTGGGACCCTGATCCAGCCTCCCATTCTCCATCCTCTGCTTCTTGGTCTGACTCCCTTTTATTCATTGTTTAGGACTCCACGTACACATCACTTTCTCTGATACACTTTCTCTGACATCCCCAAATGGCAAATCCAACACTTACAATCATTTTTTGTTGAAAGGATGAGTAAAGAAGTTGTCAGAAAAAAGTTTTTTGTGCGCTTAAAGGATATTTAACCTCCAAGAAAAAGTTTAAAGAAGTGACTAAATGCAAAGACATTAAATGTGACCAAACCTACTGCCATGAAGTTGATTCCAAGACATTAAGACCCTATAGGATAGAGTACAACTGCCATATAGAATTTCCAAGGTTGTGAGTCTTTCTATTATTTTTATTTTAAGAGCTTGTTTTATATTCAATGCTTTGTGTGCATTCAGTTTCATTCCCCATTCATATGTCCAACCCCAGCTCAGTCTCCTCCCCTCACTACCCTGCAACCCTCCCCCTGTGTCCCTCATACTGATGCAGTCCTGTCGGTCTTGCATTTCCTGAATTTGAATGTTGGTGCTCTGGTGTCCCGTGGTCCATTGCTCCAATGGATGCATTACCATAGAGTATATGGGTGCATCATCCTGGGTTGAGCGGTCTGTGTGTACATCTTGTTAACTATTGGGCTGAGAGCTCGCCCCTGGGAGTGCACTTCATTCCAGTCACAGAATATATTCCTGGGTTATAGTATTGGGGGTATCACCAGACTCCATCTGGCCAGTAATTCTGGTCATTATTGAGTTTTTGGATTTTGTTCCACATTTTCCCTCCCATTCTATCCAGGATCTCCAGATTTGAGCCTTTCCTAAGTAGTTGGCATTGGTAGCCAGGCACCGTCTTTTTATTCTGGTCTCAAGGGCCATCGTGTCCTATGGCTGATTGCTTCCAAATTCCCTTATTTTTTTTTTGTATTTTTTTGGGGGGGAGTTCTTCTTCACTTCCAATGCTAGGAGACTGTTAGCTGCATCCTAGATGGCCACTTGAAAGCTTTTAAGAACCCAGTCACTACTCACCAATGTAGGATGCAGAACAAGGCTTTTATGTATTTTGTTGTGCCCATTGAGTCTGGTGTCCCCCAGTACTATGGTCCTGAGATGGTAGATCTATTGGATCTCTCTCCCATAGAGTCTGGTTGTCTTTGAGGGATTACTCTGTTTCTGTCCTCTGTTGTTTCTGTGAGGAGTGCAGGTATTTTGTATCACTGGTGTCTGTGCAAGATTAGCCTCAGCTGAATCTATCCTTTGTCTAGAGTATACTCTGATCCTCTCAGGTGTTTATGTGTTTATCTGTAGCCTGATGTTTGGTGTTAATGACAGTGCAGTATTGTGGACATATTGCTTGGTGTTAGCATCTGTTGTCTGTCTCTTATGTGTACAATTCGGTGTCCTCCCATTTCCTAATGTTATCATGGTGGTCACAGATCCTTCCCATATATCCTCCCCCTACCCACATCAACATGTGGCCCCAATTAGCCTGAAATTAATCCCTCCCATTCCCTCCCCGTCCCGGTAACCTACAAAGTGAGTTCCCTTTCCCAAGAAAACCGTTCTTTGTCTTTTTACAGTAATGGGCTCATACAGTACTTGTCTTTCTGTGATTGACTTATTTCACTCAGCATAATGTCCTCTAGGTTAATCCACGTTGTGAGATGATTCGTGTATCCCTCATTGTTCTTTAATGTATCATAGTAGTCCATTGCGTGCATGTACCATAGTTTGGTTATCCGCTCATCTGTTGATGGGCATTTAGGTTGTTTCCATCTCTTTGCTATAGTGAATTTTGCTGCAATAAACACAGGTGTGCATATGTCTGTTCGTGCGCTATCTCTCACCTCTTTAGGGTATACTGCTAATAATGGAATTGCTGGGTCAAATAGTACTTCTATTTTCAGTTTTTTAAGGAAACTCTATACCGTTTGCCACAGTGGTTGGACCATTTTGCAATCCCACCACAGTGCACAAGAGTTTCAATCTCTCTGCAATCTCGCCAGCATTTGTAATTTTCTGACCTGTTGAGCTTTGCTGTAATTGCTGAGGTGAGATGATAGCTCATCGTTATTTTGATTTGCATCTCTCTAATGATTAATGATCATGAGCAATTTCTCATGTGTTTGTTGGCTGCCTGTATATCTTTGGTGAAGTGTCTGTTTAAGTCTTTTGCCCACTTGTGAACTGGGTTATTTGTCTTTTTGGTGTTGAGGTGTTGAAGTTTTCTGTAGATTTTGGGGATAACTCTTTTATAAGATATGTCATAGGCAAATATCTTCTCCCAATCTGTAGGGTTTTTTTTTTTTTGTTTTGTTTTTTTACCCTTTTAATGAAGTCTTTCGATACACATAAGAATTTAATTTTTAAAAGATCCTAGTCATCTAGCTTTTCTTCTATCTCCTGCACATTCGGGTTATGCTTGATAGTCTATTTATGCCATAAATTAGGGCTCCCAGATTTGCCCCTATTTTGTCTTTGATGAATTTTATAGTTTTGGGTTTTACATTTAAGTCTGATCCAGCTTGAGTTTGTTTTTGTGTGTGGTGTGAGGTAGGGTCTTGTTTCATTTTTCTGCAGGTGGATATCCAGTTTTGCCAGCACCATTTGTTAAAGAAGCTGTCTCTTCCTCATTTAATGGGTTTTGGACCTTTGTCAAAGATCAGTTGTCCATAGATGGATGGGTCTATACCTGGACTTTCAATTCTGTTCCATTGGTTTATCTGTCTGTCATTGTACCAATACCATGCTGTTTTGACTACTGTGGCTGTATAGTAGTTCTTAAGATCTGGGAGTGTGAGACCTCCTACTTTGTTTTTCTTCTTGAGAAGTGCTCTGCTTATTCGAGGTCTCTTTCCTTTCCATATGAAATTAGTAATCAGTTTTTCCATGTGCCCTTAAAAATTTTTGTTGGAATCTGGATCGGGATTGCATTAAATGTGTAGATTGTTTTAGATAGTATTGACATTTTCACAATATTCAGTCTACCTATCCATGAACAAGGTAGGTTCTTCCATTTATGTAGTGCCTTTGTTATCTCTTGTAGCAGTGTTTATAGTTTTCTTTGTATAGGTCTTTTGTGTCTCTGGTGAGGTTTATTCCTAGATATTTTATCTTTTTAGTAGCTCTAGTAAATGGTATTGTTTCTCTTATTTCTTTATCAGAAGACTCTTTGTTACTGTAGAGGAATCCAAGTGATTCTTCTATGTTGACCTTGTATCCTGCCACTTTGCTGAACCTCTCTGTTAGTTCCAGTAGTTTTGTTATGGAGTCCCTTGGGTTTTCTATGTATAGGATCATATTGTCCACAAATAGAGATTGTTTTAGTTCCTATTTGCCAATATGTATGCCTTTTATTTCTCTTTCTTGCTTTATTGCCCTGGCCAGGACTTCCAATACAGTGTTAAATAGAAGTGCTGATAGAGGATATCCTTATCTGGTTCCTGTTGGTAAGAGAAATGCCTTGAGTCTTTCTCCATTAATAATGATGTTGGCCATTGGCTTTGCATATTTACCCTTTATTATGTTGAAGAATTTACCTTCTATCCCTATTTGGCTGGGAGTTCTGAACAGGAATGGATGTTAGATTTTATCAGATGCCTTTTCTGCATTGATTTATACAATCATATAGTTATTTTCTTTTGTTTTGTTTATGTGGTGGATTATATTGATTGATTTTCTGATGTTGAACCACCCTTGCAAACCTGGTATGGATCCCACTTGGTCTGGGTGTATTAATTTTTTTATATGATGTTGGATTCTGTTGGTTAGGATTTTGTTGCAGATTTTTGGATCTATGTTCATGAGGGATATTGGTCTCTAGTTTTCCTTTCTAGTTTTTATCTTTTCTATTACCCAGTAGTTTCTTTCTAGTGGTGTCTTTCCCTGGTTTTGGTATTAGTGTTATGCTTGCTTCATAAAATGAGTTTGGAAGTATGTTCTGGAATAGCTTTAGTAGCATAGGTGTCAACTCTTCTTTGAGTATTTGATAAAATTCTCCAGTGAAGCCATCAGGGCCAGGGCTTTTCTTTGTGGGAAGTTTTTTTTTATAAGCTGTTCAATTTCTTCTTTTGTTATAGGTCTGTTCAAGTTTTCTATCTCTGAGTGGGATAGTTTATGTAGGTCTTGTGATTCTAGAAACTTGTCCATCTCTTCTAGGTTCCAAATCTTTTGGAGTACAGTTTTTCATAATTCTGTCAGGATCTTTTTTATTTCAGTTGGTTCTGTTGTGATGACAGCATTTTCGTTTACAATTCTTGTGATTTGGTCTTCTCTTTCTTTTCTTTTGTTAGGTCTGCCAGTGGTTTATCAATTTTATTTTTTTTGAAGAACCAGCTTTTTGTTTTGTTGATTTTTCTCTATGGTTTTTCTGTTTTCTGTTTCATTTATTTCTGCCCTGATCTTTATTATTTCCTAGATACTGTTGGAATCTTTTGTTGTTCTATTTGTAGTTGTTGGAATTGATGAGTTAGAGTGTTGGTTTTGTTTCTTTCCTGTTTTTTTGATGTATGCATTTCTTGCTACAAACTGTCTTCTGAGTACTGCTTTTGCTGTATCCTTTAGGTTTTGGTAGGATGTATCTTCATTCTCATTTGTTTCTAGGATTTTTTTTTTTTTAATTTGTTTTTGTATGTTCTATTACCCAGTAGTTTTTGAGCAATGACTTGTTCGGCTTTCATATGTTTGATGCTTTTTCCTTGCTCTTCTATTATTAATTTCTAATTTTATAGCAGTGTGGTCCGATAAGATGCTTTGTAGTATTTCAATGCTTTTGAATTTATTGAGGCTTGTTTTATGTCCTAACATATGGTCTATTCTGGAGAAGGATCCATGTGCATTGGAGAAGAATATGAATTATGCTTTTGTTGGGTGAAATGCTCTGTATATGTCTATGAGGTCGAGTTGGTTGATTGTATTGTTGAGTTCTTCTGTATCTTTGTTGAGTTTTTTTTCTAGTTGACCTGTCCCTGTTTGAAAGTGGCGTGTTAATGTGTCCTACTACTGTTGTAGAGTTGTCTGTTGTTCCTTTTAATTCAGTTAATATTTGCTTCACATATTTTGGAGCACTTTCTTTGGGTGCATAAATATTTATTATTGTAAAGTCTTGTCAATTGACCCTTTCAGCATCATATAATAGCCTTCTTTATCTCTTATGATGTTTTTCACCTTAAAGTCTGTTTTGTCAGAAATTAGCATTGCCATTCTTGCTCTTTTTTTTTTTTTTTTTACTTCCATTGGCTTGGTATAATTTTTTCCACTCCTTAACTCTTAATTTGTTTTTATCTTTGTGTCTAATGTGGGTCCTTATAGGCAGCATATCAATGAATCTTTTCTTAGCCAGTCTGCCACTGTCTTTCTCTTGATAGGTGTATTTAGTCCATTCAGTATGAATGGATGTCATTCTATTGTGTTTCTTTTTCATGTTGTTGGTATTTCCTTGGTCCATATACTTTTCTGTGCTGAGTTCAGTTTGTTGCCTAATGCTTTCTTCCTTTTCTTCTTTAATGTTGGTTTTGTACTTATTAAACCCATATGTTTTCCTTCCTTCTTGATTGGCTTAAGGGGATTGTTTCTTTTCTCTGTGGTTACCTTGGAGTATATTCTTGTCTCTACATTTTTAGAACAGTTCCTACTGTGAAGACATTGTCCTGTTTTCCTCTCCATTTGGAAGTTTGTACAAGGTTGTAAGTCTTTACAGAAGCGGACTGCTTCATCTTTCTCCTGTGGAGTGGCTGATGGGGTTCCAACCACAGACTATTTGATTAGCAGCTGAATGCATTAACTGCTGCACTACCAGGAAACAAAACAAAACAAAACAACATAGTCAGTGCCATTGAGTACCAGAACTCCTTTAAAATGTGACAATACCTCTTAAAGATTCTTTTAAACAGTTTAAAATTTTAACATGTGTACCTGTACTCTCTTCTGTCACCATGATTCCTTTTCTGAGTTAACTTCTCCTGTGTGCTGGAACATTTCTCACAGTATTTTATGAATTTCCAAGAATGAGCAACTTCCCCATTTCCATCTTTAATACTATAAAAAATTAAGTGTTACACACACACCAAACATATATTTACCTGGTTTAGACACTAAATTTCACATTTGGTTTCATAGAAATTGTCCTTTCTCTCCACCATTTTTCCATCATTTTGACTTCAATATTCATTTATTTTGGAGTGTGTATGTGTGTGTGCATTTGCAGGTAATTGAATGTGTCTCATTTCTTTATGTATCTGTTGCCCACCCACATTTTTAAACTCTTCTGACAAGAGAACTACATCAAAATCATGCAATACTTACTAAGTTATTTATAGACAAAAGCTTTTGTGAAAATACAGTCTTAACTAGAGAAAGGGCCCATGAACATTAGTGTCATCTGATAAAAAGCTTGCTACAAACCAAATGCACTGTGAAAATATTCATGGCACATTATAGATAAATAGGTTCAAATATGGTTTTTTTTTTTGTTTGTTTTTTTGTTTTTTAATCCTTAAGAAAGGGGACTGGGTTTGCTGGTCTGATAGAGCTTGATGGAACCTCTGAGACTATGGCCCCTAGCTGACCTTCAGGTCTGGAATTGAGCCCACTCCTGTGGCTTCCAGCACATATGAGGTGAACATTTACACTAGGTAGATACACTCCCTGGAGAGAACAATCATGGGAGAAAAGAAGGGCTATGTATGCACAGGGAGACAGCTGGGGGGGGGGCGGCAGGAGTACATGGGAGGAAAGGACACAGGGAAGAGGTAACTATGGGAAGGAAGTGGGAGAGGAGCTGTTACATTGTAGGAAATTGTAGTCCATGTCATGAGACAAAGTGTATGTGAGCTGCTGTATGGAAAATGATGAATTTGCTCTGTAAACTTTCACTCAAATCACAATTTAAAAAATCCTTAAGAAAGGAAAATGTTTAATGGTGTGAGGAATTTTAAAACTATTGCTTGTAGCATAACAAGATATCCAAATCATTAAGGAAAGAAAGGAGGAAAGGAGGGAGAGAAATAAATGAAGGAAGGAAAGGAGAAGGAGAAAGATGACAAAGAAGAAGAGCAGGAGGAGAAGGAGATGGTGGCAAAATAATAATAATTAAAAAAAAAATAGCAGAAAAGTCAAAATAATGTCATAAAATTAGGTGACAAGAGGTAAGATTGATCAGGGCAAGTTACCTACCATAAATGAGTTAACTGTCCTAATTTGAAAAAGATTGTTGCATCAGAATACAAAATCTAAATATGTTTTATTTTTTAGATTTTTACGGTCCACGTACAAGTGACACACACATAAGTGAAAGAAAAATGCTAAACGTTAGATATAGAAAAGGCAATTTAAAATGTGTGAAATGAAATGCAGTAGTTACAAATATTTCAAACAAAGTAGAATTCTAGCCAAACAGCATTAGGAACAAGCAGGGTTTTTTATATTGATAAGGAATGTAATCTATAATAAATATGTAGCAATCACAACCTTATTTCTCTTCTTATTAAATTACATTGAAGTAAGTACAAAAGCAATATACATATATATTTCATACTTATATGTAAAAAAAGTGAATAAAAACCCAAGAGTAAATAGGGACTGACTAATAAGCCATTTTTATTTATTTTCAGTTAGAATAAAACAAATATTGATACAGAGAAATAAAAAATGCAGCTCATAATTTAATTTCACATTAAAAGTCATGGTTTCCAACCTCAGCTGGGCCTTTAACACTACTCAGCTATCCAAATTTCTTTAGTCAGTATGAGTGGCAAGTTCCTTAGTGACTATTTTGAACTCTAGCTACTCTTCTCAGACACCCAATCTTCGTGCTAGCTTATTATAGATGACTTCACCTTTGTTTCACAGAGAAATTGAAAGTCACCATGAGGAATTACTTCAACATATTTCCAGAATCCTTTAAGTTCCCATGAACCTATCTTTTCCTTCTACATTCTATTTAAATGGAGGCAATATCCCTTAACATCTCTAAGACCAAACCTTCACATGTTCTCTAAATTCTGTTCCTTGTATGTCCTCAGGATACTTGCACTATCAATTCCTTTTGGTTTCTATCTTTTTAGCATCTCTCTTTTTATAATCTCATTTCATCAGCACTTAAACAATGTCAAATCAATGTTGTTGTTAGGTGCTGTCAAGGTGGCTCTGACTCATAGCGACCCTGTGTACAACAGAACGAAACAGTGCCTGGTCCTGTGCCAGCTTCACAGTCCTTGCTATACAGAGCCCATCATTGCAGCCACTGTGTCAGTCCATCTCGTTGAGGGCCTTCCCCTTTTTCACTGACCCTCCACTTCACCAAGCATGATATCCTCTCCAGGGAATGGTCTCTTCTGACAACATGGCCAAAGTAGGTCAGATGAAGTCTGGCCATTCTGGCTTCCAAGGAGCATTCCAGCTGCATTTCTTCCAGGACAGATTTGTTAGTTCTTTTGGCAGTCCTTGCTGCTGTCAGTATTCTTTGCCAACACCACAACTCAAAAGCATCAATTCTTCTTCAGTCTTCCTTATTCATTGTCAAGCTTTCACTTGCATATGAGGCAATTGAAAACACCATGGCTTGGTTAGTCTTCAAAGAGTTATCTTTGCTCTTCAGCACTTTAAAGAGGTCTTTTGCAGTAGATTTGTCCAGTGCAGTATGTCATCGGATGTCTTGACTGCTGCTTCCATTGGTGTTGATTGTGGAAACAAATAATATGAAATCTTTGATAACTTCATTCTTCTCTCCATTTATTGTGATACTACTTACCAGTCCAATTATGAGGATTTTTATTTTCTTTATGTTGAGATGTAATCCATACTGAAGACTATAGTCTTTAATCTTCATCAGTGAGTGCTTCCAGTCATCTTCACTTTCAACAAGCAAGGTTGTGTCATCTGCATATTGTAAGTTGTTAGTAAATCTCTCTCCAGTCCTGATTCTGAGTTTTCATACAGTCCAGGTTCTCTGATTATTTGGTCAACATACTGATTGAGTAAGTATGGTGAAAGGACACAACCCTAACACACTTCCTTCCTGATTTTAAACCATGCAGTGTCCCCTTGTTCTGTTTGAACTACAGCCTCCTGATCTATGTACAGGTTTCTCAGGAGCACAATTAAGTGTTCTGGAATTCCCATTTTTCTCAATGTTATCCATAATTTGTTATGATCCATATAGTGAAACGCCTTTATGTAGTCAATAAAACACAATTAAATAACTTTCTGGTGTTCTTTGCTTTGAGCCCAGATCCATCTGACATTAGCAATGATATCCCTCGTTCTACATCCTCTTCTGAATCTAGCTTGCATTTCTAGAAGTTCACTGTCAATATATCACTGCAATCATTTTTGAATTATCTTCAGCAAAATTTTACTTTGGTGTGATATTAATGATATTGTTTGATAATCTCTACATTCTATGGGATCACCTTTCTTTGGAATGAGTACAAATATGGATCTCTTCTAGTCAGTTGGCCGGGTAGATGTTTTCCAAATTTCTTGTCACAGAAGAATAATTGCCTCCAGCATGGCATCCATTTGTTGAAACTTATCAATGGGTATTCATTCCATCAATTTCTGGAGCCATGTTTTCCCCCAATTCCTTCAGTGCAGCTTTAACTTCTTCCTAAAATGATCATCTGCCACCTCCTGAATGGATAAACATCAACCATTTCTTTTTGATACAATGACTCTATGCATTCCTTCCATCTTCTTTTGATACTTCTTGCATCATTCAATATTTTGCCCATAGAATCTTTCAGTATTGCAACTTGAGGCTTGAATTTTTACTTGAGTTCTTTCAGCTTGAGAAATGCCAAGTGTCTTCTTTCCCTTTGGTTTTCTAACTCTAGGTCTTTGCACATTTCTTTATAATAATTGACTTTGTCTTCTCAAGCTGTTCTTTGAAATCTTCTGTTCATCTCTTTTTTCTTATCATTTCTTCCATTTGCTTTAGCTCCTCTCTGTTCAAGAGCATGTTTCAGAGTCTCTTCTGACATCCATTTTGGTCTTTTCTTCCTTTCCTGTCTCTTAAATGACTCTTTGCTTTCTTCTTATATGATCTTCTTGATGTCATCCAACAGTTTGTCTAGTTTTTGGTTATTGGTGTTCAGTGTGTCACATCTATTCCTTATTTATTTTTTTATTTTTTTTTTTCTGTAGCCTGGTGTTTGATGTTAATGCTGTATTGTGGATATACTGGTTGGTATTAACATCTGTCATCTATATCTTGTGTGCACAATTTGGTGTCCTCCCTTTTCCTAATGTTATAATGGTGGTTACAGACTCTTTCCCTACCATCCCTCCCCTTACCTATGTCAGTGTATGGCCCCCAACTAGCCCAAAATTAATCCCTCTTCTTTGCTCTCCACCCCAGTAATCTATGAAGTGAGTTCCCTTTCTCAAGCAAACCGTTCTGTGTCTTTTTACAGTAATGGGCTCATACAATATTTATCCTTCTGCGATTGACTTATTTCACTCAGCATAATGTCCTCCAGGCTCGTTGTGAGATGATTTGAGTATCCTTCATTGTTCTTCAATGTAGCATAGTACTCCATTGTGTGACTGTACCATAATTTGGTTATCTATTCATTCCTTGTTGGGCATTTAGGTTGTTTCCATCTCTTTGCTATAGTGAATTGTGCTGTGATGAAATGTAGGTATGCATATATCTGTTCATATACTGCCTCTCACCTCTTTAGGATATATTCCAATTAATGAAATTGCTGGGTCAAATGGTTCTATTTTCAGTTTTTTAAGGAAATGCCATACCGTTTGCCACAGTGGTTGTAGCATTTTACAATCCCACAAGCACTGCACAAGAGTTCCAATCTCTCTATAATCTCACCAGCATGTGTTATTTTCTATCCTGTTGAACATTGCTATTATTGCAGGGGTGAGATGATATCCCATTGTTGTTTTGATTTGCATCTCTCTAATCACTAAAGATCGCAAGCAATTCCTCATGTGTTTGTTGGCCACCAGTGTATCATCTTTAGTGACTATTCAAGTCTTTTGCCCATTTTTGAATTGGGTTGTTTGTCTTCTTGGTGTTGAGGTGTTGAAATTTTCTATAGATTTTAGAGGTAAATCCTTTGTCAGATATGTCATAGGAAAATATTTTCTCCCAATATGTAGGTTCTCTCTTTACCCTTTTGACAAAGTCTTTCGATGTGCATAAGAATTTAATTTTTAAAACGTCCCAGTCGTCTAGCTTCTTTTCTACGTTCTGTGCATTCTGGGTTACGTTCTGGTGCCGTAAATTAGAGCTCCCAGATTTGCCCCTATTTTATCTTTGATGAATTTTATAGTTTTGGGTTTTACATTTAAGTCTTTGATCCAGATTGTGTTTGTTTTTGTGTATGGTGTGAGGTATGGGTCTTGTTTCATTTTCCTGCAAGTGGATATCCAATTTTGCCAGCACAATTTGTTATAGAGGCTGTCTCTTCCCCATTTAATGGGTTTTGGACCTTTGTCAAAGATCAGCTGTCCATTGGTGGATGGGTCTATTTCTGGACTTTCGATTTTGTTCCATTGGTTTATCTGTCTATCATTGTACCAATACCATGCTGTTTTGACTACTGTGGCTGTATAGTAGTTCTTAAGATCCGGGAGTGTGAGACCTCCCACTTTGTTCTTCTTCTTCAAAAGTGATCTGCTTATCTGCAGTCTCTTTCCTTTCCAAATGAAGTTAGCAATTGGTTTTTCCATGTCCTTTAAAAATTTTGTTGGTATCTGGATTAGGATTACATTAAATGTATAGATTGCTTTGGGTAGTATTGATATTTTCACAGTATTCAGTCTACCTATCCATGAACAAGGTAAGTTCTTCCAGTTATGTCGTGCCCTTGTTGTCTCTTGTAGTAGTGTTTTTTGTATAGGTCTTTTGTGTCTCTGATAAGTTTTTATTCCTAGATATTTTATCTTTTTAGTAGCTGTTATAAATGGTATTGTTTTCCTTATTTCTTTATCAGAAGTCTCTTTGTTGGTGTAGGGGAATTGCAAAAACGGCAAGGAGACCACATGTTCTGACCTCCTCTAATCTCACAAGAGGAAGACAGCAGTAACCCAAGGCCTATTACTGCAAGGCCAA
>NW_006921764.1:3758378-3769701 GCF_000298275.1 Orycteropus afer afer | reverse complement strand
AACTCTAAGCACCTGAGAGAGAGTGGGCACCTCCCAGAACATTGTTTTGTGCCACTCCCAACAGAAATACTCCAGGTGGACACCTTCAGCAATCAGGAGCTCCTCAGTTGCTCATAGCAAATCCCACCTTGGAGTTTACAAAGACTTATGGGTAGAAAAGCCACACTAAATAATTTAATACACCACAGGAATCCAACTGAATTTTGTATGTTGATATTTTCTCCTGCCACGTCGCTGAACCTCTCTATTAGTTCCAGTATTTTTTTTGTTGAGACTCTTGGGTTTTCTATGTACAGGATCATATCATCTGCAAATAGAGATAGTTGTACTTCATCTTTGCCAATTTGTATGACTTTTATTTCTCTTTCTTGCTTTATTGCCCTGGCCAGGACTTCCAATACAATGTTAAATAGAAGCAGTGATAGAGGAAGAGGACATTCTTATCTGTTTCCCATTCGTAAGGGAAATGCCTTGAGTCTTTCTCCATTAATAATGATGTTGGCCATTGCCTTTGCATATATGCCTTTTATTATGTTGAGGAATTTCCATTCTATCCCTGTTTTGCTGAGAGTTCTGAACAGGAATGGGTGTTGGATTTTATCAAATACCTTTTCTGCATCAATTGATATAATCATATGGTTCTTTTGTTTTGTTTTGCTTATGTGGTGGATTACATTGACTGTTTTTTCTGATGTTTAACCACCCTTGCATACCTGGTATGAATCCCACTTGGTCAGGGTGTATTATTTTTTTGATATGTTGTTGGATTCTGTTGGCTAGGGTTTTGTTGCAGATTTTTGGATCTATGTTCATGAGGGATATTGGTCTGTAGTTTTCCTTTCTAGTGGTGTCTTTCCCTGGTTTTGGTATTAGTGTTATGCTTGCTTCATAAAATGAGTTTGGGAGTATTCCATCTTTTTCTATGTTCTGGAATAGCTTGAGTAGAATAGGTGTCAACTCTTCTCCAAATATTTGGTAAAATTCTCCAGTAAAGCCATCAGGGCCAGGACTTTTCTTTGTGGGGAGTTTTTTTTTATGACCTGTTCAATTTCTTCTTTTGTTATAGGTCTGTTATAGGTGGGATATGTTGTTGTTGTTATATGCCGTTGAGTCAGCCCAGACTCATAATGACCCCTCCTTGGGTTTCCGAGGCAGTATCACTGTGGAAGTAGATTGCCCAACCTTCCTTCCGAGGAGTGGCTGGTGGGTTTGAAGCGCCAGCCTTCTGGTTAGCAGTCAAGTGCCTTAGGCACTATGCTACCAGAGCTCCTAAGTGGGATATAGTCAACATTATATTTGGCTTTCATGGACTTGTTTTAATTGTCTTCAGCTTCAACTTAAATTTGCATATGAGCAGTTCATGGTCTCTTCCACAATCACTTCCTCGCCTTGTTTTGGCTATAGATACTGAGCTTCTCCCTTGCCTGTTTCCACAGATTGATCCAAATCTTGTTTATTCCATCTGGAAATGTCCACATGTATAGCTGCCATTTATGTTGTTGATAAAAAGTATTTGCATTTTGGTCTTCCAAAATTCTATCGTGCAATCTTAGAAAAATATCCCCTTTATCCCTAGAGTTACACCCATTCTTTTCTGTTTCACAAACTTCTGGAAAGATGTTCCCATTCTCACTCAGCTCCTCCATTTTTATATTACAAACAAACCAGCCACCTTTCAGTTCCTTCATGTGCTTCCTTTGTTTTTTGTTCCCTCAGAATCATGGCATATGATGCTTCCTCTGACATGGACACCTTTCTTTCAACTCCATTCACATCGCTTTTATTTACCTAATTTTTATAACCCCTTTAGGTAGCATCAAAAATATTACTTCTTTAAAATGTTTTCCCCTATACCCTAAATTAGGGAGATTCCATGTTATATTGCCTTCCTACCAGTGACCCGTTACTGTTGGGTTATTTCTGACTGATGCTAACTCCATGTGTGCCAGAGTAGATCTGTGTTCCATAGGATTCTCAATTGTTGATTTTACTAAAGTAGACCATCAGGCCTTTTTGTCATGATGCCTCTGGGTGGACTCAAACCACCAGCCTTTGGTTAGTAGCTATATGCTTACTCGTTGTGCCATCTTTGTGGTCCATTTGCCTTCCTAGCATCCTCTATTTCTTCATGGCACTTTTCACTTCCCCACTCCATGCCTATCTTAGACTATGAAGTCCATGATGGTAGAAACTATGTCTGTCTTGTAGTTAATATTGTTTAGTTATTGTTATTCCTCTTTAAGCCATTAAGTAGAAAAGATGACAAAACCAAGCATGAGCAGTACCTCTAGAGAAACTATTTCATGATGATTGTTCTCTGAAGAGGAAACCACTGCACTAGGGCACACTTACACCCAGCTTTATGTTTTGCTTGGCTTCCATTCCAGTACAAAATGTGTCTAATATTTAGCTTCTTTCTCCAAAGCTGCTATCTCATGTGTCTTATTCAAGCTCCTAACAGTCTCCTAACTTTCTGCTTGATAAAGTCCCTACGTAGGTTCTTGGACTTCCTAATGCTGTGCTTTCTAAAACTGCTTGTCCATAGTGCAATAACAGAGTAACTGGCATACATCTTCTTTTCTTTCTCCTCAGCTCCATGACCCATCCTTGCCTTCAGCCCTTACTCTCCCAAAGTTGAGATGGGTGGGCTGTTTAGGGGGTTACACCAGGGTCTCTGCCACTTTTCCCAGCAGAGACCACCTTCTGATCCACTGACAGCTTTCTGCTTAAAGCAGTCACTGCAGTTTCCAGAGCTGCTGTATTAAATATTGGTAAGTCTGTGTGCTGTATTTTCTTCCCAACCTACTGAATTCTCCATTCTCTTCAGCTGTCACCTCTGCAATATATAATGTATAGTGAGGTTTGGCAAGGGTCTTCTCTATTTAATTTTGGTGATACTGCCACATAGGAGAAGGGTGTGGTTTGACTCATCAGAGTCTTCTTTCATTCAGATGTCATCTGCACTGTATCTCACAGTGTTGTTGTTGTTACGTGCTGTCGAGTCGGACCAGACTCATAGAGACCCCTCCTTGGGTTTCCAAGGCAGTATCACTATGGAAGTAGATTGCCCAACCTTCTTTCTGAGGAGTGGCTCGTGGGTTTGAACTGCCAGCCTTCTGGTTAGCAGTCATATGCCTTAGGCATTCCTTTACTATAAGTTAGGCATTATTCTAGAGGCGTCATTTACATTATCTCAGTTAACCCAGATAATAACTCTAAGGGACAGGTATATTATCCCCATTTTACAAGTGAAAACACTGAATTGTAAATGCTGGGATTAGATTTTGAATCCAGTTCTATCTTACTCTATTATCCTATTCTATTCCATCTTACTCTATTATTATTATTATTATTCTATCTTTCTCTATTATCCTATTCTGTCTCACCAAAAAGTTCCAAGAAGTTTTACCCATAGGAGTAAGTAGGGAATATAAAAATGCTTTTGAATTTTGAATACTAATAAAATGTGTGCTCAATTTGCTGCTTGATGTGAAGATGAAGGGAAGGATGTTGTGGTTGGAAACTGCGTCAGAATTTACAGATTTTGTATATTTAAGGGAAGTCTAAGTAAGTTTATATATAAATCGTGTCAATTCTTTATTATTTAGAAATGATTATTTATCATTTTTTAACACTTATTTTATATCCTTGTATCCATTGCTGAGTATTCCATTGTCAAAGATGGGACAGGGAAAACACAAAAAGATTATTAATGGGCATTTTGATACATATTTTAAAATGTAGTGGAAGACAGAGTTGAAATTGTTAGCTAAAATTAATTTTAAGACTTATCTTCATTAAAAAAAATATTATGCTGTGAACAAATTCCTGTGATGCTGATTACTATATGCCAAAGGAAGTTTAGTGTACTTATTCTTAAAATGTCATGTCATCTTAAATTCATCTATATAAGAGCTTGTATTATCACATCTTTTTGGTTTAAACTTTAACTTATTTCTTCTATCTACTATATTATTTATTACTTGATGATAACCCTCATGCCAATTGTGTTTACAAATACCCTTGGGGAAATGGTTCTTTTAAACTATCATTTTCTTACCCACACAACAAAAACGGTACCATTATTTATATTATATGAAAAGATATTTTCAGATGATTATAGAGAAAAGGCAGCACAGTGCCAGGGAAAGTGTGTGCATGGACTTTAAAGTGTTTAGAGTGCTAGTTTCTAAAATTGTCTTTGGAAGTTACTATGTGTCCTTACTTAGAGAAGTCTAAACGGTCTCCATTTGTAACATAGAGTACTTTGCATTGTAGTAAAAATATATGTTTAAATCCTGGCACAGTAGATATTAAATGGGAGATATTTTTATTAGTAAAGCAATGACTTGAACTAGCAATTGCTGTTAAGCACTGTCAAGTCAGTTTGACTCATAACGTAACCCTATGTATGACAGAATGAAACACTGCCAGGTCCTACACCACCCTCTTAATTGTTGCTATGCTTGAGCCCATTGCTGCTACCACTGTGTCAGTGCATCTTGTTGAGGGTCTTCCTCTTTTTCACTGACCCTCTACTTTACTAAGCATGATATCCTTTTCCATGATATGGTCTCTTCTGATAACATGACCAAAGTACAAGAGATGAAGTCTGGCCATTCTCACTTCCAAGGAACATTCTTGCTGTACTTCTTCCAAGACAGAATTTGTTGTTCTTCTGGCAGCCCATGGTATTCTCAATATTCTTCACCAATACCACAATGCAAATGCATCAGTTCTTCCTTGGTCTTGTCTAGCTTTCGCATGCATATGAGGCTATTGAAGTATCATGGCTTAGGTTAGGCATACCTTAGTCTTGAATGGGACATCTTTGCTCTTTTGCATCTTTTACAGTGGATTTGCCCAATACAGTTCACCATTTGATTTCTTGACTCTTGGTTCCATGGGCATTAATTATGGATCCAAGTAAAATGAAATCCTTGACAACTTGAATCTTTTTTCCATTTATAATGATGTTGCTTATTGGTCCAGCTGTGAGGATTTTTTTGCTTTCTTTATGTTGAGGTGTAATCTATACTGAAGTCTGTAGTCTATGATCTTCATCAGTAAGTGCTTCAAGTCTTCTTCACTTTCAGCAAGCAAGATTGTGTCACTTGTGTATCATAGGTGGTTAATTAGTCTTCCTCCACTCCTGATAAATGTTTTAAAATATAGTGCTTAACATACAGATTGAATAAGTATGGTGAAAGGATACAGCCCTGACACACACCTTTCATATCGGTAAACCATATTTGTATCTCCTGGTTCTGTTTGAACGACAGCCTCCTGGTCTATGCACAGGTTCCTCTTGAGCACAATTAAGCATTCTGGAATTCCCATTTTTCATAATGTTATCCATAATTTGTTATGATCCACATAGTCAGACACCTTTGCATGGTCAATAAAATAGAGGTAAATATATTTCCAGTATTCTTTGCATTCAGGCAAGATCCATCTGACATCAGTCCCTTGTTCCATGTCCTATTCTGAATCCAGCTTGAATTTTTGACAGTTCCCCATCAGTGTACTGCTGCAACCACTTTTGAACTATTTTCAGCAAAATAAGAATTAGAAAGCAGAATAACTTTTTATATGTGGAAAAGCAATGTGCACCTTTGTATGTAAAAAAAAATTCTTTTTTTCACCACATAGTACATGAGCTTCCTATTTTGGCTGCTCAGGACATAGCTTCTGTAAATCATTGCACAGTTACTTCCCGCTGTTCTTAAACTGAAAACTGAAAAAAAGAAAGACTCAAATTACCTATATCAGAAATGAAACAGGGTTATCATCACAGACTCTGCAGACATCAAAGGGGTAATAAAGGAATACTACAAACAACTCTACACACATAAATTTGACAATTTAGCTTAAATGAGCCAATTCTTCCTAAAATACAAATACCTCAACTCACACAAGATGAAGTAGATAATGTGAATAGCCATGCAACTGTTAAGTAAATTGAATTTGTAATAATAATAATAAATAAATAAATAAATAAATAAATAAATAAAACCTTTCAAAAAAGAAACCTTCAGGCCCATATTGTTTCACTGGAGATTTGTACTGTTTAAAGAATAATTAGTACCAAATCTAAACATCTTTTCCTGAAAATGAGAGAGGGTAGACCACTTCTAAATTCATTTATTGTATAATGGAAGATTACGTCATGTTCATAGTTGCAAAGATTCAGCATAGTAAAGATGTGAATTCTCTGCAAATTGATGTATCAGTCGTTTTAGTTCCCTGGTGCTGCTATAACAGAAATACCACAAGTGAATGGCTTTAACAAACAGGTTTTTTTTTTCACAGTTTAGGAAGCTAGAAGTCCTAATTCAAGGTTTCGGCTCTAGGGAAAGGCTTTCTCTCTTTGTCTGCGCTGGAAGAAGGACCTTATCTCTTTTAGCTTCTACTTACTGGTTCCTTGGAGATTTCCATGTGTCTTGGCATCTGTCTTACCCCATCTCCCTCTCTCTCTCTCTCTCTCTCTCTCTCTGCTCACTTGTTTAATCTCTTTTATTTCTCCAAAGAGATTGACTCACAATGTACCATACACTAATCCTGTCTCTTTAACATAACAAAGATAGTGGATTCCCAACTGGAGTTAAACCACATGCATAAAGATTAGGATTTACAGCAAATAGTTTTGTTTTTCTATTTTTGGTGTTTTTAATTTTTTTATTTTAAGAGTTTGTTTTACATTCAACATTACATGTACATTTAGTTTCACTCCCCATTTACCATGCCCATCCCTAACCCAGTCTCCTTCACTCCCTGCCCAGTAAACCCTGTCCTCCCATGGTCGTTGCTCCAAGAGTATGCCCTTCCATAGAGTATGTGGGTGTGTCACCCTGGGTTGAGTGGTCTGTGTGTACATCTTGTTTACTATTGGCCGAGAGCCAGCCCCTGGGAATGAGCTTTATTCCAGGTCCAGAATATATCCCAGGACCATAGTATTAGGTTTCTCACCAGACTCTATCTGTGTTAGACTGGGTTCTGTAGAGAGACAAAACCAGTAAAGCTTATCTAAAGAGAGAAAGGGAAATTTATCTTAGGAAAATGGCTCACACACTTATAGAAGCTGGCAAGTCCAAAGTTCTTGGATCAAACTTCAAGCTGGAGGCTTTTCCTGACTCACACAGCTGCAGGGGCTGACGAGCTCAAGGTTGGCAGCCAGTATACTGGCTGTTGACTCCAATGAATGATGAATCCAAGATCTCCAGGCCTAATGGTGGATTGTTCACTTACGGACAGTTGTAGGCAGCACAACAGAATCCAGATCCACAGAAGAATATGTCTTTTCCCAGGATGCCATAAATACACTGGAAGCAGGCCACACCCCTAGGGAAACTCCCTTTCAGCAGATTGGCTGCTCAAAACATATACATCTGATCCCATCATGGGAAAAACCCACATCACAATTGCTTAAACCACACAGAATTGTGTTCCAGCCAAGTTGACGCACAGCTCCAACTATCACACCATCCGACCAGTGATTCTGGTCATTATTGAGTTTTTGGATTTTGTTCCACATTTTTCCTTCCATTCAATCCAGAATCTCCAGATTTGATCCTTTCCTGAGTGGCTGGGACTGGTAGCCAGGCACCATCTACTTCTGGTCTCGAGGGGCATCATGTCTTAGGGCTGATTGCTTCCTAATGCTCTTGTTTTTTTGCACTCTTTTTTGCTTCCGATGATAGAAGACCATTAGCTGCATCTTAGATGGCTGCTTGAAAGCTTTTAAGACCTCAGCTGCTACTCACCAATGTAGGATGAGGAACAAGGCTTTTATGTATTTTGTTGTCAGTTGAGTGTGGTGTCCCCCAGTACTATGGTCCTGAGTCGGTAGATACACTGGATCTCTCTCCCATAGTGTATGGCTGTCTGTGAGGGATTACTCTATGTCTGTCTTCTATTGTTTCTGTAAGGATTTCAGGTATTTTGTATCACAGGTATCTGTGCAATATTAGCCTCCTCTGAATCTGTTCTTGGTCTAGGGTATACTTCTGTTTACTGACCCCCTATCTGATCCTCTCAGAAGTTTGTGTTTATCTGTAGCCTGGTGTTTGGTGTTAATGATAATGTAATATCGCGGGCACACTGGTTGGTATTAGCATCTGTCGTCTATCTCCTTTGTGCACAATTCGGTGTCCTCTCTTTTCCTAATGTCATCATGGTGGTCACAGACTCTTTCTCTACCATTCCTCCCTCCCCTTACCCACGTCAACATGTGGGCCCCAATTAGCCTGAAATTAATCCCTCTCTTTCCCTCCCCACCCCGGTAACCTACAAAGTGAGGTCCTGTTCCCAAGCAAACCCTTCTCTGTCTTTTTACATACAGTACCTGTCCTTCTGCAACTAACTTATTTCACTCAGCATAATGTCCTCCAGGCTCATCCATGTTGTGAGATGATTCAGGTATCCTTCATTGTTCTTTAATGTAGCATAGTATTCCATTGTGTGAATGTACCATAATTTGGTTATCCATTCATCTGTTGATGGGCATTTAGGTTGTTTCCGTCTCCTTGCAATAGTGAATTGTGCTGCAATGAACATAGGTGTACATATGTCTGTTCATGTGCTATCTCTCACCTCTTTAGGATATATTCCTAGTAATGGAATTGCTGAGTCAAATGGTATTTCTATTTTCAGTTTTTTAAGGAAATGCCATACCATATGCTTCAATGGTTATACCATTTTACAATTCCTTGAGCACTGCACAAAAGTTCCAATCTCTCCACAACCTCACCAGCATTTGTTATTTTCTATCTTGTTGAACTTCACTATTATTGTCAGGGTGAGATGATACCTCATTGTTGTTTTGATTTGCATCTCTCTAAAAAACTCTGGTAGCATAGTGGCTAAGACACTTGCCTGCTAACCAGACGGCTGGCGGTTCAAACCCACTAGGCACTCCTCAGAAGGAAGGTTGGGCAATCCTACTTCCGTAGTGATACTGCCTCGGAAACCCAAGGAGGGGTCGCTATGAGTCGGGTTTGACTCGACGGCACATAACAACAACAACAACAAAAAAAAAACTAATGGGAGCTCTGGTAGTGTAGTGCCTAAGGCACTTGACTGCTAACCAGAAGGCTGGTGGTTCAAACCCACCAGCCACTCCTTGGAAGGAAGATGGGGCAATCTACTTCTGTAGTAATACTGCTTCAGAAACCCAAGGAGAGGTCGCTATGAGTCAGGTCTGACTCGACGGCACATAACAACAACAATGACTAATGATCACAAGCAGTCCCTCATGTGTTTGTTGGCTGCCAGCATATCATCTTTAGTGAAGTGTCTGTTAAGTCTTTTGCCCATTTATGAATTGGGTTGTTTGTCTTTTTGGTGTTGAGGTGTTGAAGTTTTATATAGATTTTGGAGATAAGTCCTTTATAAGATATGTCATAGGCAAATATTTTCTCCCAATCTGTAGGTTCTCTTTTTACCCTTTTGACAAAGTCTTTCGATGCTCATAAGAATCTAATTTTTAAAAGGTCCCAGTCATCTAACTTCTCTTCTACCTCCTACGCATTCTGGGTTATGCTTTATAGTCTATTTATGCTGTAAATTAGGGTTCCCAGATTTGCCCCTATTTTCTCTTTGATAAAATTTTATAATTTTATAGTTTTACCATTTTGGGTTTTACATTTAAGTCTTTGATCCAGATTCAGTTTGTTTTTGTGTAGGGTGAGGTATGGGTCTTGTTTCATTTTCCTGCAAGTGGATATACAATTTTGCCAGCACCATTTGTTAAAGAGGCTATCACTTCCCCCTTTAATGGGTTTTGGACCTTTGTCAATAGATGTCAATAGATGGATGGGTCTATTTCTGGACTTTCAATTCTGTTCCATTGTTCTATCTATCTATCATTGTACGAATACCATGTTGTTTTGACTACTGTGGCTGTATAGTAGGTTTTAAGATCTGGGATTATAAAAAACCCCCCACTTTGTTCTTCTTCTTCAGAAGTGCTCTGCTTATCCGAGGTCTCTTTCCTTTCCATGTGAAGTTAGTAATTGGTTTTTCCATGTCATTAAAAAATTTTGTTGGTATCTGGATTGGAATTGCATTAAATATGTAGATTGCTTTAGGTAGTGTGTTAGACTGGGTTCTCTAGAGAGGCAAAACCAGTAAATCTTATATATATATATATATATATATATATATGGTGAGAGAAAGAGAGATTTATCTTTGGAAAATGGCTCACACAGTCCCAAGTTCTTGGATAAAATGTCAAGCTGGAGGCTTTTACTGACTCATGCAGCTGCAGGGGCTGACAAGCTCAAGGTTGGCAGGCTTTTGACTCTAACAAATGATAAATACAAGATCTCTAGATTGAATGGTGGGTTGTTTGCTCATGGACAGTTGTAAGCATCACAACATAATCCCAATCCACAGAAGAGTGTCTCTTTTCCCAGGATGTCCATAAATATTCTGGAAGCAGGCAACACCCCTAGAGAAACTCCCTTTCAATGGATTGGCTCCTCAAAACACACATATCTGATCCCATCATGGGAACAAACCAC
This sequence comes from Orycteropus afer afer, assembly GCF_000298275.1. Classification (NCBI taxonomy): domain Eukaryota; kingdom Metazoa; phylum Chordata; class Mammalia; order Tubulidentata; family Orycteropodidae; genus Orycteropus; species Orycteropus afer. The sequence continues at coordinate 3,759,178 of NW_006921764.1, read as the reverse complement.
ATCACAATTGCTTAAGCCACACAGAATTGTGGTCTAGCCAAGTTCACACACAGCTCCAACTATCACAGTCCACCCCTTGTCAGTTTGGCAGTTGCACACATTCTTAACCATATATAATTTCTAAATAAGGACAATTATAAAGTCATATTTGTGCCTAACATGATACGCTAACATGCATACAACTGAAACACATTAATGTTATTTACATTTCATGCTTCATAACAGAAGGAAACAAAAATATTTGATGCACATACACAATGAAAAAATATAACAATCACAGTCCTCATTTCTGCAACTGTCATGTGGACATAGCTGATATTCAGAACTACCTTTTTCCACCACCCATTCTGTATTGCCTTTGCCCTCAGCAAGTATCTCAGCAGGTTGTTGTTCTTTGCCTGGTAGGGTGATCCAAACCTTCCTTCCTGAAGGGTCTGGGCCATTAGTAGTCATATCAGAATTGGGTTGCTGTAATTTTCCATTGACTTTAATCACAGGCCATGGTAGTACTAAGAGATGGCCTAAAGAATCTCCTGTATTCCAGACATATTCTTCTTTACCTCCATTATGTAATGTCAATCCAGTTTACCCTTGGTAATCAGGGTATGTCACACCAGACAGTACGGTAATGCCCTTCTTTGTCTGTTGATCCAGAGGCATGAGGAAGCCAAAATGGCCAGGTGGCATTCTTAATTTCCAGTTCAATGTAATCAGTATTGTGTCTCCAGGTGGGAGTGTTCCTCCCTTTGGGACTAAGATCTCCAGACTCGCAGAGCATAGGGTAGCAGGGACAGGAAGCA
>NW_006921764.1:3754778-3757373 GCF_000298275.1 Orycteropus afer afer | reverse complement strand
AAGTGCTTTTAGCCACTATGCTACCAGAGCTCCTTGTTTCCACTGAATGTGTCACCCTATCTGCCTGATTGTTAAAGTCCTCCTTTGCCGAGGTCACCTTTTGGTGAGCATTCATATGAGATGCAAATATCTTTACTCCTTTGGCCTATTCAGAGAGCTCTATTCACATGCCTCTTCCTCATACATCCTTGTCACCAATTTTCCAATCATGCTCCTTCCAAGTCCCAGACCATCCAGCCAAGCCATTAGCCACAGCCCATAAATCCATATACAATCACACATCTGGCCATTTCTTATTCCATGTAAAGTGAACAGCCATATGTATGGCTTGAAGTTCTGCCCAATGGGAGGATTTCCCTTTACCATTGTCCTTCAAGGAAGTCCCAGAAAGGGGCTTCAGTACTGCTGCTGTCCACTTTTGAGTGGTGCCTGTATATCACACCGAACCATCTGTAAGCCAGGCACGAGTTTTCTCTTCCTCAGTCAACTGAGCATAAGGAACTCCCCATGAGACCATAGGTGCAGACTGGGAGAGGGAAGGTAATGTGACTGGAGTGGAGACCATAGGCATTTAGGCCACTTCCTCATGCAACTTACTTGCGCCTTCAGGTCCTGCTCGAGCCTGATCTCTGATATACCGTTTCCATTTAATGATGGAGTCTGCTGAGCACATCTAACTTTATGACTCTGTGGGTCAGACAACACCCAGTTCATGATGGGGAGCTCAGGCCTCATGGTTACTTGGTGGCCCATGGTTAGTCATTCAGTCTCTCCTAATCCCAATAACAAGCTAAAAGCTGTTTCTCAAAAGGAGAGTACTTATCTGCAGAGGATGGCAGGGCTTTGCTCCAAAATCTAAGGGACTGCATTGGGATTCACCAGTAGGGACCAAACAGGATCTCTATCTACTATAGACACATTGGATCAGCCGGATCACATGGCCCAAGTGGCAGAGCAGCCTGCACATCAGCCTGAACCTGTTGCAGAGCCTTCTGTTGTTCTGGGCCCCACTCAAAACTAGCAGCTTTCTAAGTCACTTGATAAATAGGGCGCAGCAACACACCCAAATTAGGGATATGTTGCCTCCAAAATCCAAAGAGGCCCACCAAACGTTGTGCCTCCTTTTTAGTTGTGGGGGAAGCCAGATACAATAACTTATCCTTCACTTTAATAGGAATATCTCAACATGCCCCACACCATTGGACACCTAGAAGTTTCACTGAGGTAGAAGGTGCCTGAACTTTTGTTGGGTTAATTTCCCAACCTCTAGCACACATATGTCTCACCAATAAGTCTAGAGTCATCAATAATTCTTCCTTACTAGGTCCAATCAGCATAATGTCATCAATATAATGGACCAGTGTGATGTCTTGTGGAAGGGAAATGTGATCAAGATCCCTACAGACTAAATTATGACATAGTGCCAGGGAGTTGATATACCCCTGAGGAAGCACTGTGAAAGTATATTGTTGGCCTTGCCAGATGAAGGCAAACTGCTTCTGATGTTCCTTTGAAATTGGCATTAAGAAAAAGGCATTGGCCAGATCAATAGCTGCATAATAAGTACCAGGAGATGTACTAATTTGCTCAAGCAATGAAACATCAAGAACAGCAGCTGCAATTGGAGTCACCACCTGATTAAGTTTACAATAATCTACTGTCATTCTCTGAGATCCATCTGTTTTTTGCACAGGTCAAATAGGCAAATTAAATGTGGATGTGGTGGGAGTCACCATCCCTGCATCCTTCAGGTCCTTGATGGTGGCAGTAATCTCTGCAACCTCTCCAGGGATGCAGTATTGCTTTTGATTTACTATTTTTATAGGTAGAGGTGGTTCTAATGGTTTCCACTTGGCTTTTCCTACCATAATAGCCCTTACTCCACATGTTAGGGGCCCAATGTGGGAATTCTGCCAATTGCTCAGTATATATATTCCAATTATGCATTCTGGAACTAGGGAAATCACTACAGGATGGGTTCAGGGACCCACTGGACCCACTGTGAGATGCACCTTAGGTAAGACTCCATCAATAACTTGACTTCCATATGCTACCACTCTGACTGGTGGGACACAATGATGCTTTGGGTCTCCTGGAATTAGTGTCAATTCAGAGCCAGTGTCCAGTAATCGCTGAAAAGTCTGATTATTTCCTTTCTGCAATGACTAGTCACTTTCATAAGGGCCTCAGATCCCTTTGGGGAAGGCTGGGAGAAAGATTGACATAAATTTTTGGCAATGTAGTGGGATACTTCCTGAAAGGGACCCGGACTTCCCTTCATTCAAGGGGTTGTGGGTCTGTAATGTGACTCAAGTCTAGGAATTGATTGAGAGGCCGTGACTCTGTATTCTGGTGATTCAATCTAGGCTGATCTTCATGTGACCTAATAGTCTTCTGTCTATACTGATCAAGTAAATATTTAGAAGGTTTACCATGTATTTCTGACATCATTGTATTTCAGGACAGATCTTGAAACATCCTTTGTGATGATGAATGCCACGCCATTCTTTTTCAAACTGTCATTCCCAGCATAGTAGATCATATGGTTGTCTGATTCAAAATGGCCAAAACCAGTCCATTTCAGCTCACTAATGC
>NW_006921764.1:3731317-3751613 GCF_000298275.1 Orycteropus afer afer | reverse complement strand
TCGGTGAAAGAGGGGAAGGCCTTCAACGAGATGGATTGACATGGTGGCTGCGATGATGGGCTCAAATATAGCAGGGCTCATGGAGCTGGTGCGAGATAGGGCAGTGTTTTGTTCTGCTGTGCATGGGGTCACTATGAGATGGAAACAACTCGATGGCATCTAACAACAGCAACAACAACCATGTATTTCACCACAAGGAACACTATGCACAAGTAGCCAATGCCATAATTCCACACTAGTCAGAGTATTCTGATTACTGTTCTGACTCTGCTGTCCATTATGGTAAACATGCCCACCTTGCCTTTGTCTATTAACTGCTGCTACTTGGCCTCTACTACCATAGGGTGCAATCAGCCCCATCATAGTTAAGTGTCTTTGTTCAATTAGAGCAGTTCCCACTGTCAAATCAGGTTTACATAAAATAGCAATCACAGCAGTCTTCAAGGATGGTGGAGCTCCCTTCACAAATTTAATCCTCACTCTACTGGTGAAAGGCATTTCTTCTGGACTCTCCATTTCTGGCTCTAGGGGTCTAATCTGATAAATCCATTCTAACAGACCAATTTCCGTAAGCGTCTGGGTACCTTCTTCTACATTATACCAAGGCAGGTCTGGCACTTCAGCTTACTTACGATAGGCCACTGCATAATCCATGCTTCAGTAAACCAATCAAATAAACTGTTAGATTCCTTCCTAACTTCTTCAGCTGAAACATTGAATGAGAAATCCATACTTAGTGGACCTAAATCAAGAAACTCAGACTGATCCAATGTTACATTCCTTGCACCATTATCCCACATCCTCAGTAGCCATTCCATACATATTCTCCATGTTTCTGTCCATACATGCTAGCAAAATCAAGTAGGTCTTTTCAGGTGTAGTGTACTACCTCCTCAGTTATACGTCCTATTTCACCTTTTGGGGCTTGCTTGGACTTAACTTTAGTTATAGGTCTAGCAGTAACAATTGGTGGTTGGGGAAGCTCCTGGAAACATTCAGCAATATCTTACATGGCCTCTGCCTCAGGCAATGACTCAGCAGGAACAGTCGGGTTAATCCCATCAAACTGAGGTGGAGGGGATAATGGTTTTACAGTAATCCCTTCAGATGGGAGGGATTCAACAGAATCTACAGGCTCCATATCCTGATCTTCCTGACTATCTGCCCATATGTTCCCATTCCAGGTTTCAAGATCCCATTTTTTCCCAATCAGTGCCCTCACTTTAACTTCAGACACCATTCTGTGTTGGCAATTTAATTGTTGTTGTAATTCAGCCACCCTTACAATAAGACTCTGGTTTGGTTTTTGGCAATATCTGCTCTGTTACTAGAAGGAATAAGGCTTTCTTTCAGTGCACAACTGGAAACACTGAGGTCTTTATGTGGTGCTTAAGCTGTGACTAAGTAGCCCTGAACTCATCTTGCACTTTCACCACTTTGTCTAGTGGTAGGACCAACCAACCAGATTCCTTATACTCCTCATGCTGACAAAATTGCAGAAAAATATCAAATATGCAATCACCCAGAGCCTCACTTCTAAAAAGTACTTGATCTATTGGTGTTGCTATTTTGCATATTAATATTGCCACTTCACTCCATGGATTAGCAGGGCCCTCTTTACTAACAGAGGCAGGGTCACAAGTGTCTTTACGATTAATCAAATTGGAGAACCAATTTAGGAAGCCCATCCTTATGACTTTGTCTCTCTAGAACCACTCCCAGTACCAAATGTGTTAGACTGGGTTCTCTAGAGAAACAAAACCAGTAAAGAGAGAAAGAGAAGCTTATCTTAGGAAGATGGCTTACACAGTTATGGAAGCTGGCAAGTCCCAAGTTTTTGGATAAAACTTCAAGCTGGAGGCTTTTCCCAACTTATGCAGCTGTAGGGGCTGACGACCTCAAGGTTGGCAGGCAGTATACTGACTGTTGACTCCAACGAATGATGAATCCAAGATCTCCAGGCCGAATGGTGGATTTTTCCCTCGTGGACAGTTGTAGGCAGCACAACAGAATCCTGATCCACAGAAGAGTGTCTCTTTTCCCAGGATGTCCATAAATATACTGGAAGCAGGCTACACTCCCAGGAAAACTCCCTTTCAACAGATTGGCTTCTCAAAACATATTAATCTTATCCTATCATGGGAACAACCCACATCACAGTTGCTTAAATCACACAGAATTGTGGTCCAGCCAAGTTGACACACAGCTCCAACTCTCACAGGTAGTATTGAAATTTTCACAATATTCAGTCTACCTATCCATGAGCAAGGCATGCTCTTCCATTTATGTAGTGCCCTTGTTGTCTCTTGTGTTGTTGTTGTTATGTGCCATTGAGTCTGACCCGACTCATAGTGACCCCGCCTTGGGTTTCCAAGGCAGTATCACTACGGAAGTAGATTGCCTCGTCTTCCTTCTGAGGAGTTGCTGGTGGATTTGAACCGCCAGCCTTCTGGTTAGCAGTCAAGTGCCTTAGGCACTATGCTACCAGAGCTCCCGTTGTCTCTTGTAGTAGTGTTTTATAGTTTTCTTTGTATAGATCTTTTATGTCTCTGGTGAGGTTTATTCCTAGATACTTAATCTTTTTAGTAGCTATTGTAAATGGTATTGTTTCCCTTATTTCTTTATCAGAGGATTCTTTGTTGGTGTAGAGGAATCCAGCTCATTTTTATGGGTTGATCTTATATCCTGCCACTTTGCTGAACCTCTCTATTAGTTCCAGTAATTTTTTTGTTGAGTCTCTTGGGTTTTCTATGTACAGGATCATATCATTCGCAAATAGAGGTAGTTTTTCTTCCTCTTTGCCAATTTGTATGACTTTTATTTCTCTTTCTTGCCTTATTGCCCTGGCTAGGACTTCCAATACAATGTTAAATAGAAGCAGTGATAGAGGACATCCTTATCTGTTTCCCATCGTAAGGGAAATGCCTTGAGTCTTTCTCCATTAATAATGATGTTGGCCATTGGCTTTGCATATATGCCTTTTATTATGTTGAGGAATTTCCCTTCTATCCCTGTTTTTCTGAGAGTTCTGAACAGGAACAGGTGTTGGATTTTATCAAATGCCTTTTCTGCATCGATTGATATAATCATATGGTTCTTTTGTTTATGTGGTGGATTACATTGACTGTTTTTCTGATGTTTAACCACCCTTGCATACCTGGTTTGAATCCCACTGGGTCAGGATGTATTATTTTTTTGATATGTTGTTGGATTCTGTTGGCTAGGGTTTTGTTGCAGATTTTTGGATCTATGTTCATGAGGGATATTGGTCTGTAGTTTTCCTTTCTCATGGTGTCTTTCCCTGGTTTTGGTATTAGTGTTATGCTTGCTTCATAAAATGAGTTTGGGAGTATTCCAACTTTTTCTATGTTCTGGAATAGCTTGAGTAGAATAGATGCCAACTCTTCCCTGAATATTTGGTTAAATTCTCCAGTGAAGCCATTAGGGCCAGGAGTTTTCTTTGTGGGGAGGTTCCCCCCCCCCAACCTGTTCAAGTTCTTTTATTATAGGTCTGTTCAAGTATTCTGTCTCTGAGTTGGATAGGTTAGGTAGGTTTTGTGATTCTAGAAACTTGTCCATCTGTTCTAGGTTCTCAAATCTGTTGGAGTACAGTTTTTCATAATATTCTGTCAGTATCTTTTTTATTTCAGTTGGTTCTGTTTGATTACACCCTTTTTGTTTCGTATTCTTGTAATTTGCATCTTTTCTTTTGTTAGATTTGCCAATGGTTTGTTGATATTGGTAATCTTTTCAAAGAACCAGCTTTTTGTTTTGTTGATTTCCTCAATGTTTTTTTTTGTTTTGTTTCATTTATTTCTGCCCTGATCTCTATTATTTCCTTACTTCTAGTTACTGTAAGATTCTTTTGTTGTTCTTTTTTAAGTTATTGGAGATATTGAGTTAGATAGAGTGTTTGTGGTGGTTATGTTTATGTGTCAACTTGGCTGTGCCTGGTTGAGTGGCTGGGCAGCTGGTGGTAGTTATTCCCCATGATGAGACTGGCAATCAACTCCATGGTGGGATCTGCCACAAGCAGCTGAGTAGCTGTTTTGGGTATGTGGTCCACTTCCCATATGTAAGAAACAGCTTTGGGAATGATCTCTAGCTTATGGCACCTTGAACCCTGCATGTAGCTGTGTTGTTGTTCTGCAACCTGACATGCTCTGCCAACTTTGGGGCTTACAATGGACTTGAATTAATGGCCTACTCTGTGATTTGGTAGTATTGGGACTGTGCCTTTTTATTTGCCAACCTTGGGTTTGGCAGCCTCAGAAGCCAGCAGCTGTCTGAGTGAAGAAAAGCCTCTAGCTTCATTGAGCTGGGAGCTGGAGGCAGAGCTGAAGCCCAAGGCTAAGGGGCCTTCTCCCAGTCCCTAGAACTTGGCACTTTGAACTTTGACTTAAAGCCTCCAATTATAAGAATAAACTCCTGTTTGTTTAAGCCATTCCATCTGTGGTATATTCTTATCAGAGCAGCACTAGGTAACCAGAATAGTGTGGATTTTGTTTCTTTCCTCTTTTTGATGTATGTATTTATTGCTATAAACTGACCTCTGAATATTGCTTTTGCTGTGTCCCATAGGTTTTGGTATGATGTATCTTCATTTTTATTTCTAGGATTTTTTTTATTTCACTTTTTATTTCTTCTATTACCCAGGAGTCTTTGAGCAGTAAATTGTTCAACTTCCATGTTTGATGTTTTTTTCCTTGATCTTCCTATTATTAATTTCTAATTTTATAGCATTGTGGTCTGAGAAGATGCTTTGTTGTATTTCAGTATTTTTGAATTTATTGAGCCTTGTTTTATGTCCTAACATATGGTCTATTCTGGAGAAGGATCCATGTGCACTGGAGGAGAATGTGAATTGTGCTTTTGTTGGGTGGAATGCTCTGTATATGTCTATGAGTTCGAGTTGGTTGAATGTGTTGTTGAATTCTTCTGTATCTTTGTTGAGTTTTTTTTTTTTTTAGTTGATCTGTCTCCAACACATAGTTTTTGGGGACATACTTCAATCCATAACTCCAGGTTAATGTAATTTCTATCAAAATCTCAGCAAGATTTTTTTAGATATGCATAAGGGTATTGCAGAAGTTACAGGAAAATACAAAGGAAGTTGGTAGCTAAAATAACTTAGAAAGAGAATCATGAAGTGGGAGGAATCAATCTGCCATAAAGTACCACCTAGCAATTACACTCTTCAAGACTTATTTTACAGTAATCACAACTGTGTGATATGAGCAGAGGAATAGACACAGATCAATGGAACAAAATAGGGAACGCATACAAATACGTCAACTGAATTTTGACAAAGGTGCAAAAACAATTCAATGGAAGAAAGATAACCTGATGCTGGAACAATTGGATATTCATAAGCAAAATAATAAATAATTAAAATTTGACCCAAGTCCCATACTTTATATAAAAAATTAACTCAAAATGGATCATGGTCTTAAATGTGAAATATGAAACTATAAGACTTTTAGAAAAAATAATATTAGGTAAAATCTTCTTGATCTAGGGCTAGACAAAGAGTTCTTAGACTTGACATCAATAGCACAATCCATAAAAGGAAAAATTGATAAATTACATGTCATCAAAATTGAAAACTTTTGCTTTAGTAACAACTCTGTTAAGAGGCTGAAAAGATAAGCTACAGGGTGGAGAAAATATTTGTAAATCACATAACTGACAAAGGAGTAGAGTTTAGAACATACAAAGAACTCTTAAAACTTAACAGTAAAAAACCAAACAATCCATTTAGGAAATAGGCAAAAAACATGAAAAGACATTTTATGAAGAGGATATGCAGATGGCAAATAAGCACATGAAAAGATGTTCAACATCATTAACCATTAGGGAAATGCAAATGAAAACTATAGTATGGTATCACTACACATCTATTTGTATGAATGGCTAAAATAAAACATAGTGACAGCACTAAATGCTGGCAAGGATATGTTGCTTATGGAAATGTAAAATGGTACTGCCACTCTGGCAAACTGTTTGGCACCATCTTAAAACATTAAATATACAACTGCCATACCACCTAGCAATTACATTTGTCCCAGAAAAATGAAAGCTTAAGTTCATCCAAACCCCTGTACACAGGTAGTTATAGCAGCTTTATTCATAATAGCCCCAAACTGGAAAGAGCCCAGATGTCCTTCAGTGGGTGAATGGTTAAACTCAGCAACAAAAAGGAACAGACCGTTAGTACATACAACAACTTGGATGAATTTCCAGAGAATTATGTTAAGGAAAAAAAGCCAATTGCAAAGCATTAAATACTGTATAATTCCATTTATATAGCATTCTTGAAATGATAAAACTCTGGAACCTAGAGAAGAGATTTAGTGGTTTACGGGTTAAGAAGAAGATGGAGGTAGGAGGCAAGTAGCTGTGGCTATAAAAAAATAACAAAAGCAATCCTCACAGTCTTGGAATTGTTCTGTACCTTGACTGTAATCAATGCAGTATCCTGGTTGTGATATTATACTATAGTTTTGTAAGATGAAACTAGGTAAAGGGTACTTGAGATCTCTCTGAATTATTTCTTACAACTATATGTAAATCTACAATTATCTCAAAGTAAACAATTTAATTTAAATATTAAGTTATTTTTAAAGAAAGCAATGTGAGCCTTCATTTGTAAAACTTTCCTTCACCCACACAGTGATACGAGCTTTCTATTTTGACTGCTCAGAACATATCCTCTGTAATACATTGCATAATTACTTCCTGCTATTCCCAAACTAAAACAAGTTATTTAAAAATTACTTTTAAAAATTTGTCCAAATGTGGAAACTAAAGCTGGTCTTACTATTTTTAATTTTGGATACCTTTGAATTTGACATGAGCATCTTTGAAATATCAATGTATAAATACTTAAAATACCTTATAAAATAAGTTTTGCATGACAGTTATGGTTATTTTCATTCTGGGAGAAGCTTCTATGAGGAGAAACTCCGTAGTTTGGAGGTCAAATTTTCTTTCTTTCATTTTTTTTTTTTTAATTGTGATTTGGGTGCAAATTTACAAAGCAGATTTGTTTTATTCTCAGCAGTTCATGCACATTTAGTTTCATGGCACTGATTGCAATCCCCAACCATAAAAACTCTCCCCCTTTCTCCTCCCTGTGACTTCCCTGTGCCATTCTCATCTATGCATTCCTGTGTGTCCAGCTTTCCCTCTGTGTGAATGCTGCCCCTCTGATGTCTCATGGCTGATTGATCTAAGGGGTGCATCTCCCTAGGGTAGGTAGGCACATCTCCCTGGGGTAGGTGTTCTGCTTATAGGTCATTCTACTGTTGGGCTGAGGGCCAATCCATGGAAGTGAGTCCATTTCCAGACTCGAAATGGGCCATAGCCTTGGGGGTTCCAACATTCCCTATCTGACCAGTAATTCCAGTCATTTTTGTGTTTTTGAATTTTGTTCCACATTTTTCCTCCCACTCTATCCAGGATCTCCAATTTTGATCACTTTCCAAGCAGTTGGCATTGGTAGCTGGGCACCATCTAGTTCTAGTCTCTCAGGGTTGTGAAGGCTGAAGTCCTCATGGTCCGTCATAGCTTTGGACTAATTGTTTCCATGTGTCTTTGCTTTTCTTCACTCTTCTTTGCTCCAGATGAGAGGAGACCAATAGTTGCATCTTAGATGGCCGCCCAAAAGCTTTTTAAGACTCCAGTTGCTACTCACCAAAGTAGGATGTAGAACAAGGTTTTTACATAGTCAAACAAAAAACTAAAGTTATGTACTATGTTGTGCCAGTTGAGCATCATGTTCCTGAGACTATGGTTCTGTGGTGAATTGCTTGATGTGGCCCTTCTAGCCATTGTCTTCCATTCTGTGATGCATTGTACATCCCATTATCTATGCCTGTTTGGGGTGGTGTGGTAGTTAAGGTCGGGTGTCAACTTGGCTGGGCAGCTGGTAGTAATCGTTCCCTATAATGACTGGCAATGGGTTTTGTGGTGGGATTTGCCTTGAGCTGCTGATTGTTAAAGCCATCCACTTGGGTTATTGCTGTTGGAGCAACACAGGTGGAATGTATCTTGAATCCTGCCTTGCTGAAGGGTATAATTCAAATCACCACCCTTAGCTTCCTGGAGGTATACCTACACATCTCCTGGGAAGGTTTGCCCTCTTCTTGCTCTAGTTCTGTGTGTTGGCTCATCCTCATCTCACCCCTGGATTTGGGACAGCAGCCGTCATCTGATCTGCTGATCGTCAAACCATGAGAATTGGGAGGATCCTCCAGACCCACTCACAGACCTGCAACTTGCCAGCCTGCTAGCCTCCACCACTACTATGTGAGATGATCCCTTGGGTGTCTGTTAGTTCTGTGAAGTATTACAGTGAAATACAGAACCCTAAGATGGGAGAAATTACTGGGAGGAGGAGGAGGAGTTAATGTCTGAAATGATGGAGTGGCATGGTAGTTTGGACATTTGGGACATCTTTAACCTCTTCCTCATAGGGACTGGGCTTGTGCTGATCTTTCTGAGAGATTGTTCAAGCAGGTTCCAAGCCTGCAGGTCTGGTGATTGTCTCCCTGAAGGTGTTTGGTTGTTTCTGAGAAGCCATTCCAACCTTGTCCTGTGTTACTTCTTTAATGTATGTGGATAACTTTGTAGCACAAGTACATACATAAGACTATCTTCATCCAAATCTGTCCTTGGTCTTGGGTATATTCCTGTTCGCCAACCCCCACTAGATCCTGTTTAAATTTTGGGGGGAGCTCTGGTGGTGTAGAACCTAAGGCATTTGACTGCTAACCAGGAGACTGGTGGTTCAAACCCACCAGCCACTCCTCAGAAGGAAGGTTGAGCAATCTACTTTTGTAGTGATTCCGACTTGGAAACCCAAGGAGGGTTCTCTATGAGTCAAATCTAACAACAGTGAATTTGTTTGTTTGTTTTGATAGTCTATTTATGCCATAAATTCAGGATCCTAGATTTGCCCCTATTTTATCTTCGATGAGCTTTATCATTGTGGGTTTTATATTTAAGTCTTTGATCCATCTTGAGTTTGTTTTTGTGTATGGGATGAAGTATGGATCTTGTTTCATTTTTCTCCAAGTGGATATCCAGTTTTGCCAGCACCATTTGTTAAAGAGGCTATCTCTCTCCTATTTAATGGGTTTTGGCCCCTTATCAAAGATCAGCTGTTCATAGATGAATGGGTCTATTTCTGGGTTTCCAATTCTGTTCCATTGGTCCATTTGTCTATCATTGTACCAATACCACACTGTTTTGACTACTGTGGTTGTATAGTAGGTTTTGAGATCCAGGAGTATGAGACCTCCTACTTTGTTTTTCTTCTTCATCAGTGCTTTACTTATCCAAGGTCTCTTTCCTTTCCATATCAAATTAGTGATTGGTTTTTCCATGTCCTTAAAGAATGTTGATGGAATCTGGATTGGGATTGCATTGAATGTGTACATTGCTTTGGGTTGTGTTGACATTTCCACAATATTCCACCTTCCAATCCATATTACTTGGTTCCCTAATCAACACCATGGGAAGTAGCAGTCAAGACATCAGATAACATATTGCACTGGGCATATCTGCTGCAAAAGACCTCTTTAGAGTGCTGAAGAGCAAAGACATCTTTGAAGACTAAGGTGCACCTAACCCAAGCTGTGGTGTTTTCAGCCACCTCATATGCATTTGAGAGCTGGACAATGAATAAGGAAGATCGAAGAACAGTTGATGCTTTTGAGTTGTGGTGTTGGTGAAAAATACTGAAAGTACCATGAACTGCCAAAAGAACTAACAAATCTGTCCTGGAAGAAGTACAGCCAGAATGCTCCTGGAAGCAAGAACTTCATCTGACCTACTTTGGACGTGTTGTCAAAAGGGACCTTTCCCTGGAGAAGGGAAGCTCTGGTGACATAGTGCCTAAGACACTTGACTGTTAACCAGAAGGCTGGAAATTCAAACCCACCAGCCACTCCTTGGAAGGAAGATTGGGCAATCTACTTCCACAGAGATACCTTCTTGGAAACCCAAGGAGGGATCGCTATGAGTCAGAGATGACTCAACGGCACATAACAACAAAATGGAGGATAAAGGAAAAAGGGTAAGGTTGTTAAGGAGATGTATTGACACACAGTGGCTGCAATGATAGGCTCAGGTACGGAAGGGAAGTGAGGTTGGCGTGGGACCTGGCAGTGTTTTGTTCTGTTGTACATAGGGTCGCTATGAATTGGAGCTGACTCAATGGCACCTAACAATGACAACAACATCCATGAACACAGCATGTTCTTCGATTTATGTAGATTTCTTGTACTTTCTTATAGTAGTATTTTGTAGTTTTCTTTGTATAGGTCTTTTGTGTCCCAGGCAAGATTTATTCCTTAGTATTTTATCCTTTTGGTTGCTATTGTAAATGGTATTGTTTTCCTTATATCCTTTTCAGAAGTTTCTTTGTTTATGTAGAGGAATCTAACTGATTTTTGTATGTTGATCTTGTATCCTGCCACTTTGCTGAATCTTTCTATTAGTTCTATTGCTAAAAAATTCATAATTTTTTTTTTTTTTTTCTGAGTCTCTTGGTTTTCTATGTATAGGATCATGTCATCTGTGAATAGAGATAGCTTTACTTCTTTTCTAATTTGGATGCCTTTTATTTTTCTTTCTTGACTTATTGCCCAGGCTAGGACTTGTAATACAATGTTAAATAGAAGTGGTGATAGAGGGCATCCTTGTCTGGTTCCCATTCACAAGAGGAATGCTTTGAGTCTTTCTCCATTGACAATAATGTTGGCTATTGGTTTTGTGTATGTGCCCTTTATTATGTTGAGCATTTTCCCTCTATTCTTATTTTGCTGACAGTTATAAACAGGAATGGGTGCTGGATTTTATCAGATGCATTTTCTGCATCAACTGATATAATAATATGGTTCTTTTCTTTTGTTTTATTTATGTGATTGATTCCATTGATTATTTTTCTGATGTTGAACCATCCTTGCATACCTGCTATGAACCCGACTTGGTCATGATTTTTTTTTATAAAAGTTTTTTGATTCTTTTGGCTAGGATTTTGTTGAAGATTTTTCTGTCTATATTCATAAGGGCTTTTGGTCTGTAGTTTTCCTTTTTAGTGATGTCTTTCCTTGGTTTTGAGATCAGTGTTAAGCTTGCTTTATAAAATGAATTTGGGATCATTCCATCATTTTCAGGAGCTCTGGTAGCATAGTGGCTAAGGCACTTGACTGCTAACCAGAAGGCTGGCGGTTCAAACCCACCAGCCACTCCTCGGAAGACGGGGCAATCTACGTCTGCAGTGATACTGCCTCGGAAACCCAAGGAGGGGTCACTATGAGTCAGGTCTGACTCGACGGCACATAACAACAACAACAACAACAACAACCATCATTTTCTGTGTGCTGGACTAGTTTTAGTAGTATAGGTGTCATCTTTTCCCTGAACATTTTGTAGAATTCTCCAGTGAAGCCATCTGGGCCAGGACTTTTTTGTGGGGAGTGTTTTCATGATCTGCTCCATTTCTTCTTCTGTAATAGGCCTGTTCAAGTATTCTATATCAGACTGGGTTAGTTTTGGTAGTTCTTGTGTTTTTAGAAACTTGTCCATCTCTTCTAGGTTCTCAAATCTGTTGACATACAGTTCTTCATAACATTCTGTTATTATATTTTTTATTTCAATTGGTTCTCTTGTGAAGTCACCCTTTTCATTTAGTATTCATGTTATTTGAATCTTTTCTTTTCTTTTTTTTTTTTGCTAAATTTGCCAGTTGTTTGTTAATTTTGTTAATCTTTTCCAAGACAGCTTCTTGTCTTGTTGATTTCCTCTATTTTGTTTGTTTGTTTGTTTGTTTTCTGCTTCATTCATCTCTGGTTTTTATTATTTCCTTACTTCTGGATGCTTTAGGTTTCTTTTGTTATTTTTTTCCTATTTGTTGGAGCTGTTGAGTTAAAGTGTTGATTTTGATTCTTTCTTCTTTTTTGATGTGTGCATTTATTGGTATAAATTGACCTCTGAGTACAGCTTTCACTGTGTCCTAAAGGTTTTGGTAAGTTGTATTTTCATTCTCATTTGTTTCTAGGAATTTTTTTTTTTTTAATTTCCCATTTTATTTCTTCTGATACCCAGTAGTTTTCGAACAGTGTATTATTCAGTTTCTACATACTTGATTTTTTTTCCCTTGGTCTTCCCATCATTGATTTCTAATTTTACAGCATTGTGATCTGAGAAGATCCTTTGTAGTATTTCAGTGTTTTTTAATTTCTTGAGCCTTGTTTTGTGGCCTAACAGATTGTCTTTTCTGGAGAATGATCCATGTGCACTAGAGAAGAATATGTATTGTGCTTTTGTTGGGTGGAGTGCTTTATATATGTCTATGAGATCAAGTTGGTTGATTATGTTGTTAAGTTCTTCTGTATCTTTCTTGAGTTTTGTGTTTTTGTAGTTGTTCTACCCTTCCTTGAAAATGGTCTCCTATTACTATTGTAGAGTTGTCTACATTTCCTTTCAATTCAGTTAATATTTGCTTTATGTATTTTGGAGCTCTTTTATTGGATACACAGATATTATAGTAATGTCCTCTGGTTAATTGACATCACATAGTGATCTTCTTTGTCCCTTATGCTGGTTTTCACCTTGAATTCTATTTTATCAGAAATTAATATTGCCACTCCTGCTCTTTTTTGGTTGCCATTAGCTTGGTATATTTATTCCACCCATGACTTTTAATTTATTTTTATCTTTGTGTCTAAAGATGGGTCTCTTGTAGGCCACGTAGTGATGGGTCTTACTTTCTTATCTAGTCTAACACCCTTTTTTTCTTAACTGGTACACTTAGTCCATTCACATTGAATTAGTGATAAACTAAATTACTAATTAGTGACAAACTAAAAAAAAAACAGACTCACTGCTGTTGAGTGGATCTCGACTCATAGCAACCCCTCCTTGGGTTTCTGAGGTGGTATCTCTACAGATATAGATTATCCTCTGAGGAGTGCCTGGTGGGCTTGAACTGCCAGCCTTCTGGTTAGCAGTCAAATACCTTAGGCACCAGGTATGAATTTATTGCTGTCATTCTATTGTGTTTTTTGCTGGGTTGTTGATGACTTCTTTATTCCAAATTTTTTTTGTGTGTGTGCTGAGTTCATTTTGTTATCAAGTGTTTTTTTCTCTTTCCTTCATTATTGGTGGTTTTGTGCTTACTAAGCACTTGTGTTTCTCGTCTTTTTTAGTTTGATTAGAAGAATTGTTAATTTTCTTTGTGGTTACCCTGAAGTAAATTGTTATCTCCCTAAGTTTGGAGCAGTCTTTTGTATAAAGACATTGTCCTATCTTCTTCTCCATTTGGAAGTTTTGTAATTAAAATTTATATTCCCTCTATTTCCTTTGTTGCTGGTGTCGCCTGCCGATTGACTCCACTATTTCTCTATGTATATTTTTTGTGAGCATATTTTGAGAATCTTTTTTCTGGTTTGGTTTCTAGGTGGTTGTTCTCTGTTGAGGGTTTGCTATTGGAAGGACTACTTTTAGCATTTCTTGTAGGATTGGTCTGCTTTTCAAAAATTCCCTTAATTTCCATTTGTCTGGAAATATCTTGATTTCATCTTCACATTTGAGGGACAGTTTGGCTGTATATATAATTCCTGGTTAGCAATTCTTTTCCTTCAAGGTTTTATATATGCCATTCCATTGCCTTCTTGCCTACTTGGTTTCTGCTGAGAAATCAGAGCTTAGTCATATTGGTTGCCCATTGTAGGTGACATTTCATTTTTCCCAAGCTGTTCCTAAGATTCTTTCTGTCTTTGGTTTTGTAAAGTTTGATTATGATATGTCCTGGTGACTTGCTCTTGGGATCTATCCTGTAGAGGGTTCATTCGCTAAGCTTCTTGGATGAATATGTTTTCTTCTTTCATGATATGGGGAAATTTTTCTATTAGCAAGTCTTCAATAACATACTCAGCCCCCACCCCCCCACCCTTGGTCTGGGATTCCAACCAGGTGTATGCTGTTTCTTTTCAT
The DNA here is from genome assembly GCF_000298275.1 of Orycteropus afer afer. Classification (NCBI taxonomy): domain Eukaryota; kingdom Metazoa; phylum Chordata; class Mammalia; order Tubulidentata; family Orycteropodidae; genus Orycteropus; species Orycteropus afer. The sequence continues at coordinate 3,737,609 of NW_006921764.1, read as the reverse complement.
ATCATCCCATATAAATCTTAGGCTCTCTTCTTTCTCTTAAATCTTTGTTCTGAATTTTCTTTGTACAGGCTGGTGTCAAAGGATTTGTCTTCTAGCTTGGAAATGTATTCTTCAGCTTGTTCTAGCCTACTCCATAATTATTTTAGCATTCATCTTCTGGATTTCTAATTGCTGTTTTTGTGAGTTCCAATTGTGTATTTTTTTGTTAGTTTTTTTCTTGAATGATTTCCTGAATTCTTCCGGGGTACTATCTGTCTCCTCATTGCTCATTGCTTCTGGTCATGGTTTACTTGAGCTCTTGGAGGGTTTTGGTTTTATGTATATATGTATGTGTATGTATATGTATATATGTATGTACACACACACACATATCTGAATTCTTTATCAGATACTTCTATCTCTTTTTCTTCCTCAGTTTGTTCTTCCAAGCTAATTCTTTAGCTTGGGAACTTGTTTCTATTATCTTGTCCTGTTTTCTTGTTTGATTTGAAGTTATCAGTTGTTTCCTAGATATTTTTAAGTTGTTGCCTTTATTTGTTATTTATGTACTGATTTGTTTCACCCTGGTTTTATGTTTTACTGTATCTGGGAGTATGGAGCAGGTGTTCTTCTTTGGTTGTTGACTCAGCTGTACTGGGTCATTCTCCAGTTTTCTCTGTGTTGGTGGAATCACTGGTGGGGATGTGGGTGCAGGTTTCTGTTGATCTTAAAGAGGATTTGCAGTTGGGATGAGCAGGTGTTGTCTGCCATCTGTTGTTGATCCTTGAAAAACTCCCAGTGTGACTATTCTGAGTCTTTAATACCTGTGTGTTCCATGATTTTTTTCCCCCTCCTCCTCAACTTCCTTTGTATTTCTAATGATTTCTCTTCAGCTCTGCTGGCTGGCTGGGTTTCTTTATTTTTCCCAGTCACTTAACCTGCTCCATTCCACCACATTCACTGGATCTAATACTTTATATTCTTGTTAGCAGATCATAACTCCAGTGTCATTATTTACATCTGCTTTACCTACTTTCTCAGAATCTCTGTTGATAGAGGGACTAAGCATGTGGTGGGTTAGTATGGCACCATCTTCCCATTTTTCCAAAATATATTCTTTAGTGTTTTAAGATCTATACTGAACCCAGAGCTAGTTAATACTTTCATTGAATAAAGCTAGAATAAAAACAAAACTCTTGTTATCCTCTCATGGCTATATGCAGTCTTTCCAGTTGAGGATAGAATAAGTTGTATTAAAAAACTAACTTATATGAAGAAATATATATTACATCTTTTTCATGAAAACAATTTTACACTCATGTTTATATATGTTCAATGCTAGGAATATAATAACAGCTTTATAATGCATCTCTTTTCACAGAAGATGAGTACAAGTGTTAATCTATAGCCAAGTAACTCTATATAAAAATAAAATGGATCAAGGAGATAAAAGAAGGAAATATATAGAGTTTTTAAAATGTCTGCCTCACTTTTCATAAAACTCTGATTAGGAGTTTAATACATAGAAGAATTAGATTCTATTTGTTCCTATTTTCCACCCCCTTATGTTTTCTTTCAATGCCGTTTCCACAATGCTGACTGGGAAAAAAAAAAAAAAAAGATAAAAATCCACACTATTAACAGACTGAGGAGTAGCAAAATTTCTCTACTCTTGATATAAAGATGAGAAACACAGGCGCTATTAGGCCTAACATTGGCTCTACCTATAACTTTTTGTTTACATCTTTTTACTTAATTTATTCTGTAGTGCAGTAGGAAAAACATGAAATCAACTTGAAATTCCAAAGACCTATGTTTTAATATCAGCTTTCCCACTTGCTAACTGTGAGATCATCTTCAAATCTCAAGTTCATTCACTTCAAAAATGAAAGGATTAAAAACAACTTTTAATTCTAACATTATAGGATTAAATGAGATAACAAGCCCCAAGTGCCTAGGAGAGTGCCCACTCCACTTAAGTACTCAGTATATACCCACATCCACTTTAAAATTCCCTATGGTGGCCATAATTATTTTCTACGTATGTTTATCCATAATCTGTAAAGCAGAATGACATTTTGTCTACCTGAGAATAAGTTCTACACCTTTCTGCAAATGTTAATATTAATATCATATTAATGACAAGAAAACAATCAAAGAAAAAAATGTACTATGTTAGGAGTAAGAACAAAGAATTTTATTGAGGAACAGCAATAAGAGTTGGGCAGCACAAAATGAAAATACAGAGTGCTCTGTTCTGAAAAAGGGCAGAGTTTTTACGTACAGGGTTCAGCATGACTAACACCACAGACATTTCAAAATAACAATTCTTTTTTTTATATATTAATCTATTTTGTGACTAACATATCCTGATTACACTTTGGGAAAGCAATTTTGTTTTAAATTGTGATTTGTGTGAAAATTTACAAAGCAAATTCACTTTCCATATAGCAGTTCACATACACTTTGTCTCATGACACTGACTACAGTTGACCACATTGCAACAGCTCCTCTCCCACTTCCTCCTGACAGTCACCTCTTCCCTGTGTCCATCCCTCCGTGCACCCCTGCCCTGTGAGCTGTCTCCCTGTGCATAAACAACCTTTCTTTCTCCCATGATTATTCTCTCCAAGGAATGTATCTACCTCAGGTAAGTGTTCAGCTCCTATGCCTGTCTTTTGCTTGGCTGGAAGCCACAGGTGTGGGTTCATTTCCAGATCTGAAGGGCAGCTAGGGGCCATAGTCTTAGTGGTTCCACCAGGCTCTATCAGACTAGCAAACCTGGTCCCCCCCTTTTTTTTCCCAAATGATTTTGAGTTTTGTTCCACATTGTTCTCTCTCACTATCCAGAATCTCCTACATAGATCCCCCTCTGAGTGGTTGACAGTGGTAGCCAGCTACCATCTAGTTCTTCTGGTCCCATAGTTGTATAGGCTGCGGATCGCATGGTGTACCAGTTGCTAGGACTAATTCTTTCCATGAATCTTTTGTTTTCTTCATTCTTCCCCCACCATTGCATCTAGATGGCTGCTTGCAAGCTTTGAAGATCCCAGTCACTACTTGCCAAAGTAGGAGGTGGAACCATGTTTTGTGTAGTGTGACACCAATTGAGCTTGATGTCCCCTGCGACTATGGTCCTGAGCCCACAGGTTCAACTCCTCAGTCCCTCTGGGTAGCTGGCCAGTGACCAAGAAGTGACTACAACTTTGTCCCTTGTCAGATCTACTATACACCTGGGAATTCAGATCATATAAGTACACTTATAGGATCATTGTCTGGGAAAGCAATTTTTAAGAACATTTTCTTTTTATGCTCCTAGAATGTTCTTTGTACATATTTTCCCAGAACATCCACTTCTTCGTCTACTCCCTTGTTTTCCTATGAGTGTTCATATTAACTTTCTATTGAGAACTTATTCTGAACACCTATTTGAATTGTGAGTTGAGGTGGCATAGTGCCTAAGGCATTTGATTGCTAACCAGAAGGCTGGTGGTTCAAATCCACTAGCCACTCCTCAGAATGACAATTGGGAAATCTATTTCCGTAGAGATACTGCCTCAGAAACCCAAGGAGGGGTCACTATGAGTCAAATCAACTTGATAGCAATGAGTTTGTTTTTTTCTTTTTAATGTGAATTTCTGCTAATACATACCATTTTTTTGATCAGGCCTCCACTAGGCAGCACTGATGACCCACAATTGAGTATCCTTTCTTCTTTGAGAAGTTTTTCTGCTTTCTTGAAGATCTTTGGTCAATAAAAATTACTTGCTTCCCCTTGCAAAGCTATTAAGGAGCTCTGGTGGCATAGTGCCTAAAGCATTTGACTGCTAACCAGAAGGTTGGCGGTTCACACCCACCAGCCACTCTGTGGAAGGAAGACAGGGAATCTACTTCTGTAAAGATTTACTGCCTCAGAAACCCAAAGGGGGTCGCTATGAGTTGGAATTGACTCGATGACAGTGAGTTTTGTTTTGGTTTGGTTTTGGTTTTTGCCAAGCTATTAGGCATTGTCTTCAGGGTGAGTGAATCTTTATTGACTTACAGCAGTAGGCAGGCCAAATGGGAGGAACAAATTCAGAATGAACCCAAGCAACAAAAGGTCAACACAAAACACCCAAGGAAACAAGGTGGGTCTTCTTTATTAGTCTAGATGCTGGTAAAATTCGTAAGAATAGAACTCAAAGTAAAAGTAAGCATGTGGTATAAAGTCAAATTGGTATGTAGGGTGAGTTGTCTTCTGAGGAATTAGCTTCCTTTAAATACATTACTCTTTGCATAAGTAGTGGTGTTTCATTTTGGTTGCAAATAATAGATGAAAATTTCATACAACATTTAATTAATCCTGCAATGATCAGTAAAGAAATTGAAATAATTAAGCTAGTTTGTAATATAGAATGCAGCCAGGAACCAATACCATTTGGTAACCTTATTAAAGATATCTAGAAAAGGAGACTCAGGTAGAGGAGATATTGAAAAAGCTAAGTTTTTGTCATGTTTTCCTGGTGTTTTGTTCTGTCATCTTGGGATCAGCTATCTACCTCAGATGTTTGCTTCTGTCCACTAGGACATTTTAAAGTGAGTGTAGTTCTCTAGAGGGTTTTAGGTCCACAGGTGTCTTTGCCTTCTTCAGTTGTGACAAATAGATCCAGGTTGTAACTTCCTGTAATTAGGCAGCACATGGATTAGTAAAGAGAACTAGATACAACCCTTTCCAAAAAGGCTCTAATGAGTCTTAATTGATGTCTTTTCCAATATATATTGTATTTTCCTGGGACAGTATTAGGCATTTGGGATTCTAACTTGTCATCAAAGACTTCTTTAACCTGTGAAAAATATTCTTTAGATATTTTAGATATATTCTTTAAATATAATTTAGATTAAACACTGACAATAATTAATAGTCCAGTTTGAACCTTGTCAGAGTTAGTATGGGAGCTCTGGTAGCATAGTGGCTAAGACACTTGCCTGCTAACCAGATGGCTGGCAGTTCAAACCCACCAGCCACTCCTCAGAAGGAAGGTTGGGCAATCCTACTTCCGTAGTGATACTGCCTCGGAAACCCAAGGAGGGGTCACTGTGAGTCAGGGCTGACTCGACAGCACATAACAACAACAACAACAGAGTTAGTATAGACAAGATAAGGAAGACCCATAGGTCTTCTAATAATTATCTCATAGGCAATAAATTTATGGGCTCCAAATGGAGTAGATTTTAAGTTTAAAAGGACTAAAGGAGGAGTTCCGGTGAGATGGTGGAATAGGCAGAAAGACTGCACAGACCCTCTTCAACAAAGAAAAGGGGAACCAGTTAACACAGATATAGGAGATAATCCTGGACCCCTGAACTTTGAATGGAAGGATATAGAAGTGGACTAACCTATAACAAGCAGATGAATTTGGATGAAAATACCAAAAAAGGAGACATATGGAGCTGAAGTCTGGCAGCAATCCTGACAGCACAGACAGCTTGGATATTTCCAAGTGGTGATAGGACCTAAGAATTTACCTAAAAATCAACCCTGCTAGCCAGGGACTGCAGAGAGGACTGCTCTGGTGGCTGGGGAATAAAAGGTGAAGCAGCAAATAGGAAGGTGGGCTGAGCTGTAGACTTTTGCTTGTCTGGGGGGCACAGCCATTTTGAATGTTTACAAGCAGCTTGTCCAATTTGGAAGTTTAAAGCAACAGCTTTCTCCCAGATTCCAGGGACTTAAGAATAGGCTCCGCTTGCTGGGAACCTCAAAGACATCCCAGACTCATGGACTACTGAAAAGGTGCAACATTTCCCCTTGTTACTCTTATATCTCACACCTTCTTGGTGAACAGAGCTGCGGCCACGCCTCACTCCCACCCACTTTCTAGGCTAGTAGGAATTCCATCCCAGTCTGTGTGCTCTGAGGGAATCTGGGTGCCCTGCCCCACCCTGTCCAGATTTTTTTTTCTTTTTTTTTGTTTGTTTGTTTTTGTCTGTTTTAAAACTACTACTATTATTATTACTTTTGTCTTTTTTATTATCATTCTTTATTTTTCCCTTCCCAGGTTCTATTTTTCAGCTGTTTTTCTTTGCCCTGTTTCTGGTTCCAATTTTTTTTTCTTTCTTTTTTATGGGGAACTCCATTCCTTGTTTTTCTTTTTGCATTTTCCCCATTTTTTCTTTATTATTCTCCTTCTCTACCTTTTTTCTCTTAATGCCTTCTCTCCAGATATTTTGGTGTTTTTTGTTTTTTTTTTTTTCCTTTTCTCTTTTTTGGTTACTCTTCTTGTGTGATTACACAGTGTGTTTTTGTCTGTTTACTTTTACTTTTTTGATGGTTATT
>NW_006921764.1:3725643-3730671 GCF_000298275.1 Orycteropus afer afer | reverse complement strand
TCATGTGGGATACCATCAAAAGAAATAACCTGCATGTCATTGGAATTCTAAAATGGGAAGAGTAAAATAAAACCACTGACAAAATTGTTGAAGATTTGTTGGAAGAGAACTTCCCTGATATGATGAAAGATGAGAATATATCCATTCAGGAAGTCCAATGAACTGCAAACAGGATAGACCCCAAAAGAAAATCACCAAGGCATATCTTCATCAAACTCATCAAAACCAAAGACAAAGACAGAATCCTGAAAGCAGCATGGGAAAAACAAAAAGTTACTTACAAAGGACAATCAGTAAGAAAAGGCTCTGATTTCTCAGCAGAAACCATGCAAGTGAGAAGGCAATGGGATGGTATATATAAAACCCTGAAAGAGAAAATTTTCCAACCAAGACTTGTATACCTGGCAAAATTGTCCCTCAAATATGGTGGTGAAATTAGGACATTTCCAGATAAGCAGAAAGTAAGGGAATTTGTTAAAACCAGACCAACCTTACAAGAGATACTAAAGGGAGTCCTTTGAACAGAGAACCAAAAAATAGCAAACAACAACCATTAATACAAAAGATGACATAACCCAGAAACCAACACAGTTATGACCATATTCAAAGTAAAATAAGCTTTCAAGATTATAAACAGAGAGCCAGAGACTTCAGTTGGAAAATGAGGACAACTACAAACCAAAAGGACTAAAAGAAGAACCTTAACCCAAGATAAATGTTGTTGTTAGGTGGTGGAGAATCGGCTATTACTCATAGTGACCCTTGTGCAACAGAACAAAACACTGCCTGGTCCTGCAATGAACTCACAATTTTTGCTGTACTTAGCCCATCGTGGCAGCCACTGTGTCAGTCTGTCTTGTTGAGGACCTTCCCATTTTTACTGACCCTCCATTTTACCAAGCATGATATCCTTTTCCAGGGAATAATCCCTTCTTACAACATGACCAAAGTAGGTCAGATGAAGTCTGGCCATTCTCACTTACAAAGAGCATTCAGCTGCACTTGTTCCAGGACAGATTTATTCCTTCTTCTAGCAGTCCATGGTACTTTCATTATTCTTTGCCAACACCACAGCTCAAAAGCATCAACTCTTCTTGGGTCTTCTTTATTAATTGTCCAGCTTTCACATTCATATGAGGTGATTGAAAACAGCTTGGCTTGGGTTAGGTGTACCTTAGTATTCAAAGAGACGTCTTTGCTCTTCAACACTTTCAAGAGGTCTTTTGCAGCAGGTTTGCCCAGTATAGTACATTGTCTGATTTCTTGACTACTACTTCAATTGGTGTTGATTGTGGAACAAAGTAATGTGAAATCTTTGACAACTTGAATCTTCTCTCCATTTATCGTAATGCTACTTATTGGTCCAGTTGTGAGAATTTTCAGTTTCTTTATGTTGAGATATAATGCATACTGCAGACTCTAGTCTTTAACCTTCATCAGTAAGTGCTTCAAGTCATCTTCACTTTCAGCAAGCAAGTCTGTGTTATCTGCATATTGCAGGTTGTTAATTACTCTTCCTCCAATTGTGATGCCTCATTCTTCTTCACATAGTCCAGGTTCTTGGATTATTTGCTCAGCATACAGATTGGATAAGTATGGTGAAAGGACACAACACTGACACACTCCTTTCCTGATTTTAAACCATGCAGTATCCATTTGTTCTGGTCAAAGGACAGCCTCCTGGTCTATGTACAGGTTCTTCAGGAGCACAATTAAGTGTTCTGGAATTCCCATTCTTCTCAATGTTATCCATAATTTGCTATGATCCACATAGTTGAATGCTTTTGCATAGTCAATAAAACACAAGTAAATATCTTTCTAGTATTCTTTGCTTTTAGCCAAGATCCATCTGACATCAGCACTGATATCTCTCATTCATGTCCTCTTCTGAATCCATCTTGCATTTCTGGAAGTTCTCTGTCAATATACTGCTGCAAACGTTTTTGAGTTATCTTCAGTAAGATTTTACTTGCACGTGATATTAATGATACTGTTTGATAATTTCCAAATTCTGTGGGATCACCTTTCTTTGGAATGGGTACAAATATGGATCTCTTTCAGTCAGTTGGCCAGGTAGCTGTCTTCCAAATCTCTTGGCATAGACAAGTAAGTACTTCTAGCTCAGCATCCATTTGTTGGAACATCTCAATGAGTATCCCATCAATTCTTGGAGTCTTGGTTTTTTTTTTTTTTTTTTTTTGCCAGTTCCTTCAGTGCAACTTCGACTTCTTCCTTCAAAACCATCAGTTCTTGATCATATGCCACCTTCTGAAATGGATGAACATCAACCAATTCTTTTTGGTACAATGACTCTGTGTATCCCTTCCATCTTCTTTTGATGTTTCGTGCATCATTCAATATTTTGCCCATAGAATCTTTCAATATAGCAACTCGCAGCTTGAATTTTTTCTTCTGTTATTTCAGCTTGAGGAATGCTGAGTGTGTTCTTCTCCTTTTGGTTTTCTAACTCCAGATCTTTCCATGTTCCATTATAATAATTGACTTTGATTTTATATTTAAATATTTTTGCAAGGGTGGAACTGGTGTATTTTATTTTTTTGGTTATTAATTCAGATATGCTGGGTTGCTCTGCAGTTCTGTGTTGATGGAATCACTGTGGGGAATGTGGATGCAGGTCTCTTCATTGTGAAGGGGATTTAGAGTTGGGACGAGCAGGCATTGTGGTGGCTTAATGTGGTTCTTCTACTGGATGAGGCAGGGGAGAAAAGGGAAAAAGAGGAAGAAGCAAACAAACAAATAAGCAAACACCAAGGCACCAGTAGCAAGTCCCTGCTTTCCATGGCTACCACTGGTTCTGGGGTTTTGTTTTGAGTCTGCTTGGGATGGCTACCAATGATGACATTTTTTGTCACTCACAGACGCACAGTTCAAAATTGGCAAAGACTCCAATGGTTTGGGGGCCACTACTTTCCACTTGGGTCAGACAGCTGCAAAAACCCGGTCCTCTGGACCCATCTGTGCCAAAAAGCTGTCCTGGAAGACATCTGTAGGACAGATCTTAAATGGTATTTCAGGTAAAATATTGGTTTCTAAGAAAAGAAAAAAAAAGAAGCTCTGAAAGAGTAGAAAGGCAAGGGAGGTATGATGGTTATGTTTGTGTGTCAACTTGGCTGGGCCTGGTTGAGTGGCTGGGAAGCTGGTGGTAGTATTCCCTATGATGAGACTGGCAATCAACTCCATGGTGGGATCTACCATAAGCAGCTGAGTAGCTGCCTTTGGGATGTGGTCTGCTTCCTGTATATAAGGAGAAGTCTTGGTAATGGTCTCTAGCCTATGGCAAGCTTGGACCCTGCATGTAGCCATGTCATTGGTCAGCATCCTGCTATGCTCTGCCAGCCTTGGAACTTACAATGGACTTAAGTTAATGGCCTGCTGTGTGGTTTGGTAACATCGGGATGTGCCTTTTTACTTGTCAACCTTAGGGCTTCTTAGCCTCAGCAGCCAGCAGCTGTCTGAGTGAAGAAATGCCTCTAGTTCCAGTGGGCCAGGAGCAGGAGGCAGAGCTGGACCCCAGGGTTGAGGGGCTTTCACCCAGCCCTTACAGCCTGGCACTTTGAACTTGGACGTAAAGCCTCCAAATTGTAAATAAACTCCTGTTTGTTAAGGCCATCCCATTTGTGGTATATTCTTGTCAGAGCAGCACTTAGGTAACCAGAACAGGAGGGTATAAAAAAGAGACTGTGAAAAAGGAGCAGATGGATTAGGAGCAGGATTTTTACATTGTAGCTCTTTGTTTTGTTTAGTTAATTTGGAAACAGTATGCTGCAGAGAAGCAATCTTACAGTCTTAAATGTTTTTTTTTTTTTTTTAAATCAAAATAGGCATCCTATTGAGATTGTTTACTTCAGGAGCCCTTATTTCTAATTTGGTGCACAGAAAAACCAATTTAGAAAGATCATATGCTCCCCCAGGTGTCCACTGACTCTCTGAATTATCTTTAGTAAGGACATGCCCAGCAGACAAGAATGAATATGTTAAAGGACCAAAATACTTGTTCACACAATAGGCAGGAGTCCCATAGGGTTGCTCTGATATGCCTTTGAAACTGACATTTTCCATTTTTCTTTTGAAAGATAACAAAAAGTTACTTGCAAGAACAAAAACAAATCCTTCAATGAAACTCTAAGAGCTACAATGCAAAGGAGCAGAGCTCAAATTCAGGAGATTATTTACCTTGAGACAGCTCTCAAGAGTACAAAGAGATGGAGAGCCCATTGGCTCAGCTTGTTCTAAAGCTCAAGTCTTCAACAACTTGAGGGTTGTAGAAGACAATGCACCTTCAGTGTCCTGCTTTTGACACCAAATATGTCAAAGAAGAAAGTCTCATCTCTGTTAGTAATAAGAATAAAGAGTGTTATTGAGGAATAACAGTTCAAGTTGGGCAACACAGAATGAAAGTACAGAGTGCTCTACTGTTCTGAAAAAGGGTAGAATTGTTATAAATAGGGTTCTGAGTGAACAACACCATAGATATTTCAAAAACAAATAAACAATTCTCCTTCTTATTGGTTAATTTATTTCTGCACAAACATTTCCTCATAACAGTTCAGGTATGCAAATTTTTAGAACATTTTTGTTAAATGCTCCTGGAATATTCTTTGTACATATTTTCCCACTTCTCCTTTTTCCTTTCCCTATTTTGCTTAAGAGTGGTTCATGTTAACTCTTTACTTCCAGCCTGCTCCAAATGCCTCTATACTTGAAATTTTGCTAGCACAAAGGTACATTTTTACATTATTTAAAAGAAAAAATATATATAAATTATTTTCAAATTTACATGACAGGTGTAATAATGTTAATAAATCTATCCCCACTGCCTTGTCCAGGCTCCCTCAATTCCCATCTGCACATAGTTTACAAAATTGTTGTTGTTGTTAGGTGCCATTGAGTCAGCTCTGACTCATAGCAACCTTATGTATAACAGAATGAAACACTGCCCAGTCCTATGCCAGCCTCACAGTCCTTGCTATACTTGAGCCCATTATTGCAGCCACTGCATCAATCCAT
>NW_006921764.1:3713410-3724768 GCF_000298275.1 Orycteropus afer afer | reverse complement strand
ATCAAATGCTTTTGCATAGTCAATAAAACACAAGTAAACATCTTTCTGGTGTTCTTTGCTTTGAGCCAAGATCTGTCTGATATCAGCAATGATATCCCTCATTCCACATCTTCTGAATCCAGCTTGCATTTCTGGAAGTTCTCTGTCAATATACTGCTGCAACCAGTTTTGAATAGTCTTCAGCAAGGTTTTACTTGCGTGTGATATTAATGATGTTGTTCAATAATTTCCACATTCTATGGGAGCACCTTTCTTTGGAATGGGTACAAATATGGATCTTTTCCACTTAGTTGGTGAAGTAACTGTCTTCCAAATTTCTTGGCATAGACAAGTAAGTGCCTCTAGTGTGGTGTCCATTTGCTGAAACATCTGAGTGGGTCTTCTGTTAATTCTTGGGGCCTTGTTTTTCACCAATTCCTTCAGTGCCACTTCAACTTCTCTCAATATCATTGGTTCTTGATCATATGCCACCTCCTGAAATGGATGAACATCAACCAATTCTTTTTGGTACAGTGACTCTCTGTATTCCTTCCATCTTCATTTTGATGTTTCTTGCATCATTCAATATTTTTCCTATAGAATCTTTCAATATTGCAACTCAAGGCTCAAACTTTTTCTTCAGTTGTTTCAGTTTGAGAAATGTGAGGGTGTTCTTCCCTTCAATTTTCTAACTCCTGGCATTTGCACATTTCATTATAATAATTGGCTTTGTCTTCTTGAGCTGCTCTTTTTTATCTTGTCATTTCTTCCATTTGCTTTGGTTATTCTCCATTCAAGGGCAAGTTTTAGAGTCTCTTCTGACATCCATTTTGGTCTTTTCCTTTCCTGTCTTTTTAATGTCCTTTAGCTTTCTTCATGGATGATATTCTTGATGTCATTCCACAATTCCTCTGGTTTTTGGTCACTGGTGTTCAATGCATCAAATCTATCCTTTAGATGTCCTCTAATTTCAGGAGGGATATAATCAAGGTCATATTTTGGCTCTTGTGGACTTGTTTTAATTGTCTTCAACTTCAAGTTGAACTTGCATATGAACAGTTGATGGTCTGTTCTGTAGTCAGCTACTGGTCTTGTTTTGGCTGAAGATTTTGAGCTTCTCTATTGCCTCTTTCCACAGATATAGTTGATCTGATTCCTGTGTATTCCATCTGGCAATGTCCACATGTATAGCCTTTGTTTGTGTTGTTGAAAAAGGTATTTGCAATGATTATGTCTTGGTCATGCAAAATTCTGTCATGCGATCTCCAGTGTTATTTTTGTCACCAAGGCCAAATTTTCCAACTATCGGTGATTCTTCTTTGTTTCCAACTTTCGCATTCCATTTACCAGTGATAATCAAAACATCTTGATTACACGTTTATTGTACAATAAACTGACAGACAAGTGGTGGAGTTTTCAGAATTATTAGGACAGAAATATGAGAGTTTTAATTTAAGATAGTGAGCAGATACCTACTTCTTGCATTTTTCCCTCCCTCTGATCAATTAAAATGGTAAAAGAAATATAAAAATAAAAAATAAATTGATAGCAGTGTTATAAAACAGAGAGTGATACTTTTAGAAGATTTTGGTAATATCTGAAAGATAAAAACAAATTATATTGAATTTACACAAATCAGAGAAAATAATCCACTGTCTGATACTAATGAAAGTGAGTAAAGTGAAATTGATATCCTTATTACAGATTGGAAAAAAAATCAAGTTCAATCAATCGGGCATGGTTTTCAAAGCCGTCATGGATGCTCAGGGCAACTGAAGAACCACAACATTGTAAACATGGAGCAGTTGTCTTTATTGGTTGCCTACCAAATGACCATAACTATTTAAGTAAAGAGTCTACTGAAGCTCTTAATGTGGACATTGGGGGCAGCAGAGAGAAATAGGTCAGAGCTCTAATCAATCAAAAATGGAAAACCAAGAACTGTAGATATTTGAGGAAAATTAACAACCCAAAAGTGAAGAACCAAACGCAAAGGATAAAGCAAACGACCTCTGATAAACAGAATTAATGCCAGAAAAAAATATTCTAATCCGTATCCTAAGAAAGGAGAGATTATTAATTCATAAAATTAAGAAGAAGCTATTTAAAAAATGGAATATTTGAAAAATAAGAAAAAGTTTTAGAAAGTCAAAAATAGGTTTATCACACCAAAAATCATAATGTACTTGCAAATTTCTTATCTTATTTGTTCACTGATGTATACCCAGAGCCTAGAATAGTGTCTGACATATGGCAGATGTCAGTAAGTGTTTGTTGATCAAATTAAAAAGAGTACTTTGGAACAATAAGCTGTAGAATACTACCAGAATATAAAGCAAGAGACATCGAAGAGATCCATTATGCATCTAACAGGAGAGAAGCCACGGCATTATGAATAATGTGGTATTAGCACAGGAACAGATAAGCAGATCAGTTAGGACATAACAAAGTTAAAAAGTGTAAACACAATCTCTATTTGGAAGTTTAGTATATGATAAAGATGGCATTTCAAATCAGTGAGAATTCATGGAGAGTAGGCTATTCTTGAGAAAACAAAATATTTAGAATTGGATGTTTTTACCATATACACAAAATGTTCTAGATTGCTTAATTTTATTTCCACCAACTTGACAGGGCATTGCTTCATGTTGATACAACTTATCAGTGACCCAGCATCTGGAAAGTCTGTCATCTCCACATATGTCCATTAATGTCAGCCCACTAATTTTCTGACATTCAGCTATCTTCAGTGGAGATGCATTTTGAACCTTGGTTTTAGTTGGATAATTTAGTATCACCATTGGCTTTTGCTAGCACCAGTTTTTCTTTGTACTGACACCAAAATTTCCCTCTAGTCCTACTTGACATTTTATTAGCACATTTATTAGGATTATTGAAAAGATTCCTTTATAATTAAATTAAATGAATTATAATGACAAACTTTATACATTTTTCTAAATGTTCATTAGTTTCAATAATCTGAAGGTCACAGAGAAGGGAACATTAAAGCAGATATTTGAAATTTAGATTCTGATCCAGCAAAAATTTGGAAGTAAATGTGAACATTATGTAAATCTCAAGCTTGTCAGAAATTGTATATTCTCATTTTATTCATATGTGGAACATATCTATCTGAGTTGCAGTCATGCCTTTATATTCCTACTGATGTATCAGAAAATGTTCTATTTCATTTATACCTTTACCCAACTCTAAACCTACCTCCTTCACAATTCTTCACGTGTCTGTTCAATTTCAGTTCCTCAGAGACACATTCGTTGATCATCCCTCTAAAGGGCCAGAGAGTAAAGAATAGTTTAGGCTTTGTGGGTCAAACAGTCTGTTGCAACTACTCCTTTCTGCCATTGTACCCTGAAAGAAGCCATACTGAAAGAAGCCATAAGTGAATGAGTGTGCTATGTACAATGCAACTTAATGTATGGACACTGAAAAGTGAGTTTTGTATAATTTCCATGTGTCACTAATATTCTTCCATTGATTCCCCTCCCCCTTCAACCATTTAAAAATGAGAATATGATTCTTAACTCAAGGACTTTACAAAAAGAGTAGAGGGCTGGATTTGGCACATGGGTTGTCGTTTTCTGTCTCTCGTGAAGTACATTTGTGTGAAAGCTGGGAGACATGAGTGGTGAACCACGAGGGAGGGAGATGTTTTAGAGAGGAGGGCCACAATGAGAACAAGTGTGACTCATTTTACACATTGCAACTTGGCAAATCCATTTGTAACTTCTGTGAATTTGAGAAAACATTTCTTTCTCTCATATACTTAATACCTTAGCATGTTTCTATTTGAATAGTTGAGAATTAAAATGTATTAAAATCAGACAAATTTTAAAGGATATCCCTGATCTATTCTTTTTATCTCAGTTTTTTATTTTTCATTATTCTTTTCTTAATATTGCACGCTGTTCTCAGTTACCGTTGAGTCAGATCTGACCCTTGGCAACCCATATGCAACACAACACAGTGTTGCCTAGTCCAGTGCCATCCTCCTGGTCATTGATAGTGCCTTCTGCCCTGGAAGACTCATGTTTCAGCACTAAAGTAGACATTATTCTGGTGTGATCCATAAGGTTTTCATAGGATAATTTTTGGAAGTAGATTGCCAGGCCTTTTTTCCTAATCTGTCTTAGTTTGTAAGCTCTGTGGAAACTGTCCCCCTGACCTTTGCTAGTATTTGAAATACCAGTGGCATAGCTTCCAGCATCATATAGCAACATGTTAGCCAGCATAGCATGGCAGACTGACAGATGGGTGGTGGCTAATATTGCTACCATCACTTTATTCTTTTCTCATATTGCTGTTATTTGATTTCTGTACATCTTTTTTTTTAAAAAATGCTTCTTCTGTCTTTTGTGTTTTAAGGCACATCCACTTGTCTCTAGATTTGAATATGTTAACTCTCCTTCTAATCTAAGTGCTGCTACTGACTGCTTATGTGATCCTGACTAAATCACTTTTCTCTGAGCCATTGCATATGTGCCATTGCTTCTTGTGCTAGTTAAGCTAAATAATGCTACCTGACATAACAGACAAACTCCAGGATCTCAGTGGCTTACCATAAAAGGGGGTTATTTCAAATTCTCATAAAACCCACTGTGGGTTGAATGACCCTCCTTCATCTTGTAGCTAAATCATCAGGAGAGTAAGAGAAGGATAGAGAAGGCTCATTTCCACTGACAGTCAGTGGGTCAGGATTAGTCACACAGCTAACTTAAATGCAAGTGAGGCTCAGAAATGAAAGATAGTATATGGTTATGGTTCAGTCGAGCACTAAAATTATCTGTAACATGATCCCTTAGAACAGGGGTTGGCAAACATCTTCTGTAAAGGACCAGACAGTGAATATTTTAGATGTTGTAGATTAGACCTATATGGCTTCCATCACAACTACTCACCATTTTAGTATGAGTGCATCCATAGACAAGAAGTAAATGAGTAGCCATGGCTGTGCCTCAATTAAACTTTATTTAGAGAAAGAAGTGGGCTAGATTTGGCATTCAGGACATAGTGTGCTGACCCCTGCCTTAGTGTGTGACTAACATGTAATGATTCTTGTTTTCATCATCTCAGACTATCAGCTTTGTACAGTGACTTCTGTTTCAGTGTCCCTAATGTTGGTTAATAATAACCAATAGACACTTCTGAAGAAGCAAATAAGATTGAGGTCATATCATCACTGATCACTTTGGGAATTTCATTAGTTGTCCTCCCTGTCTCTGAATATTTCATTTGAAGATTTACTTGAATTAGATTATAGCACTGTGCTCAAGAAAGAAAGGGACATATCATATAGATTTGCATAAGCAAGTGCCGAACAACCTATACTCAGTCTCTAGCATAAAAGTATCCATATTGTGTACTGGCCTACTTTCTGAGGCACTTGACTGCTAACCAGAAGGCAGGCGGTTCAAACCCACCAGCCACTCCTCGGAAGGAAGGTTAGGCAATCCTACTTCCGTAGTGATACCGCCTTGGAAACCCAAGGAGGGGTTGCTATGCGTCAGGTCTGACTTCACGGCACATAACAACAACATCACTACGGAAGTAGATTGTCCAACCTTCCTTCCGAGGAGTAGCTGGTGGGTTTGAACCGCCAGCCTTCTGGTTAGCAGTCAAATGCCTTAGACACTACTGCCTCGGAAACCCAAGGAGGGGTCGCTATGAGTCGGGTCTGACTCAACAACACATAACTGGTGTAAGGGTGTATACATTTGTGTTTCCCAGAAAAAATTTCTCTTCTTCTGGCATCTACACAAGTGAGAAGTCTGAGTCATCCTAGACTCCTCCCTTAAACTGAACCTTCAAAGCCAATGAGATGCCAAGTCCCAAAGAGCTATCTTCATTAGCATCTCCTAAAAATATCTTGCTATCTTCAGCCCTATTGCCACTGCTTTATTTCAGGACCTCATTGCATTTTGGCTGGAATTCTATACCATCCTCCTAACTCGTGCCTTTTTGCTAGTCTGTCCCTTACCAACTTATTCTCTAAACTGTTAGTTTATTGGAATGGAAACCCAACTATGAAACGCCCCTGCTTGAAAATCATTTGGTGGTTACTTAAAATATTCATGTTACAGATCAAACTCCTTAATATGGCTTTAAGAGCCCTTTGTTATTTGACTCTTGCAACTTCTAATATTTTATACCTTGGCACTCACCACTGCTTTCACACACTCTGCACTACAGCCATAGTAAACTACTTCTACTTCATACTTTTCTTCTCCCCATTCTTTATTTGCCTGCCTGACACCAGCTTATCACCATATCAAGATTCAGTTTAGCCATTAATCACCCACTCAGGAAGCCTTTTTTCACCCCTCCCCTAAAGTAGAGACCCACCTTTTTGCTCCCTTTATATTTTGTGCTTCCATCTATCATATCACTTATCAGTTTACTATCATCTCAGTTTCCTAGGGCTGCCATAACAAAATACTACAAGGTATAATGAAGAACAAAAATTTGTTTTGTCAGACTTCTAGAAGTTAGAAGTCCAAATCAGGGTATTATCCATATACATTCCTTCTGAGGGCTTTGAGAGAACTGTTCTTTGCCTCTCCCCTACTTATGGTAACTGCTGACAATCCTTGGCATTCCTTCACCGCTTGTAGATGCATCTGCTTAAGTCATCACAAAGCATCTGTCTTCCTTGTACGTGACATCATGCAGAAGGGATTAGAACCCACCTTACTCTATTATGATGTCACTAACTGATGACATTTGCAAAGGAAAACCCTATTTCCCCAAATAAGATAGTATCCACAGGTATGAAGGTTAGAACTTCAACATATCTTGTTTAGGGGTATAATTCAATCCATAACAACTACTATACTGTACCAAACTACAATCATTAGACACTTGTCTCCTCCCTCATCTGCCACCTCTCCCCCCACCTCAAGTCTATAATCAACTGGAGAACAGGAGCAATGTCTTACTTAAATAAGACAAGAAAGCCACAGTATCTGCAACTGATCATACACATAAAAAATAGTTGTAGAATTAATGCACCAAAAATAGGCTGTTTCTTCTCAGGATTGCTTAAAAAATATATATATATATATATATATATATATATATCTTAAATGTAACTAACACTGTGGGTGGTCAGAATTCAGAAACATGTATTTAACAAACTTTTAACTCATTTAAAGCAGTTGGTTTGACCTACAGAAAATTTATGAGAGGAAATAGTATGTAAAATTTTTTTCATAGTGCATAAAGTGAAACAAAAATCACAACAGAAAATCAGGAATGATGGACACAGCTGTGTTTCCATTGGAGCCGTTGTCATGTTTCATCCCTTTTCATGATGGGTACATAGTCCAGTGGAAAGAAGAGTGAATGTGAAATTGAGATGCATTTGTCCCAAGGACAGACCTTTCATGGGTAATCAAGACTGACATTGAACCCAGATCTCTTTTACTTCAAAAGCAGCTAAGTTCTATATGGGTGCAAATTTGAGTTCTATTACTAAGTTGATGAATGGTAATGAATGACTTTCAATTTCTTTTACAACAGTATTTATGCCCCTTACTAGTTTTTAGAGCTGCCACAACAAAGTGCTACAAATTGGGTAGCTAATAAAAACAGAAATGTATTCTCTCACATTTCTGGAGCCTGGTCCAACATCAGGGGGTTGGCCATGCTGATCCCCTTGGAAGCTTTGAGGGAGCATTGGGGTTCATGCTCCGTGGTGGCTTCTGGTGGTTGGTGGCAGCCCTTGACATTCCTTGCAGTTCCCATCTCTGCTTGCGGTGTCACATGACTGTCCGCCCTCCGTGTGCCCATCTCTTTGTCTTTTCCTTTATTAGGACAGTGCTCATAGTGGATTAAGATTTGCCTCATGTTAATGTCACTGATAAAATCTTCAAAAATCCTATTTCCAAACACTATCACATTCCCAGATGCTGGGGGTTAGGACTTCAACATAGCTCTTTAGGGGATACAATTCAACCCATAGCTGACTCCAGACCCACTCAAAAAATATTACAGTGATGAAAGATAAAGTATACTTTGTAGAGTACACACATGTTTTACATCAGTTTATTTTAAATTAAAGACTAAATTGTATCTACTTTAATAAAAAATCATGAGCTGGAAGAGACAGCTTTGAATATTTTACAGGAGAATAATCTATGGAATATAGTGATTAACAAGTATTTGAGGACAATGATATCATTAATAAACAAAAGATTTACTGAATTTTGGAGCAATATATCAACTTAAATATGTTTAATTTCTCTTTTTGTGGTTGAAAGAATATATACTTAATCTTCCTGTGACCGGTTTCAAACCTAAATAATATATTCTTAACCAAGATCATTAAATACTGTTGTGAGATGAGAGAAAGGTGAGAGAGCTATGGTATGTTGAGGTATTAGGGTTCAAATCACTGTAATGTTAGAGAGCTTATTAATATTTCTTTAATAAAAATATAAAGAATAAAAGAGAAGAAGACTTGGATTTTTCTGGGGGGGGGAATTGTACAAAAATCTGAGAGCCAAAAAGACTTTAATTTTTTTTGAAGGACAGTGTTAGAAGCTCTACTGGGCAGGAAAAAAGTAAATATTATTAAAACCATGGAAAACATCAGAAAAGTGCTCTAGGGAATAATCCTTTACTGACAAAGGGTATAGATTATATCTGCTATTACTTCATGACTATAACTTTTATATATAAATGGATTTTCTTGCTATGTGGGGATTGATTAAAATCCTCAAAAGAGAAAAATCAAAGTTCACCACAAATACCAACTAGATTCTTTGATTGTGGAAAATGTTCTATACAAGTTAATTCTGATGATAAAATTGCAGCACAATGAACTTAGGGACATTATCTAATGCTACCAATTCCTAGGACTATATAAAGAATCAAAAAATGGAACTGCCTTAATTATGCTTTTGTGTCTGAGGGGCCTTTTATTATTAGGTTCGATACCCTCAGGGTCTGGCAAGTGCCAGATGCTCAATAAATGTTGAATGAAGTGTAACTTAAAGCTGCAACTTTCAGAATTTATCATTGAGGGACATTATGGGCACTATATTTTACAGTCTTCTGGAGAAATCAAAGGAAAAAAATCTAAATTATCATATGAACTATACCATAATATTTTTTAAATTATTTAATTCATCAAGTGATGATTTAGTATCTCTGTATAAAGCACAATTGCATTTTAGGTATAAAAACTAGATACTTTAATGGGGGAAGAAAAACACATTACTTAGATTAAATTGATGAGTTTAGACTGAAGATGGACATAATAATATTAATACTCTCATCATGCTCATTTATTTTAGCCTAAACAACGAACATCTATTGTATCTTCTCTGGATTTTCATCGGATGAATCATAACCAAGAATATTTCGAAATCAACACATCTGCAGGTTGCACAAACTTGACCTCCAGCCCTCCCGTTAGTCCACCCACTGCTTCTGTGGGAGCTGTAGAAGTCAAGAACGAGGGAACTGACCACACAGGTAACACAGCTTACTTATACAACTGTATTTTTGAACTTTTTAAACCAAAGCCTTTGTGAGTTAGGGGAATTAAGTGGATGTTCATGTAGATTTCACTGTGTTTTTGGTTCATTTACATATGCGTCAATATAAGGCTTTAATTTTTGCCAAGAGTGTGGGTATAATACATATATTTCAAGTATTAGATAGTAAAGTCATGATTTAATGCCAGGGACCTAGAAATGCTGTTCTTGCACTGTTACTAACTCCTCTTCGCATATTGTTACTCACTAACCAGCATGTTGTTGTTGTTATTTGCCATTGAGTCGGCCCCGACTCATAGCGACCCCTCCTTGGGTTTCCGAGGCAGTATCACTACAGAAGTAGGATTGCCCAACCTTCCTTCCGAGGAGTGGCTGGTGGGTTTGAACCGCCAGCCTTCTGGTTAGCAGTCAAGTGCTTAGGCACTATGCTACCAGAGCTCCTAAAGATATGTGCCATCGAGTCAGACCTGACTCATAGTGACCCCTTCTTGGGTTTCCAAGGCATATCACTACGGAAGTAGAGTGCCCCATCTTCCTTCCGAGGAATAGCTGGTGGGTTTGAACCGCCAGCCTTCTGGTTAGCAGTCAAGTGCCTTAGGCACTACGCTACCAGAGCTCCTACTAACCAGCATACAACTTTGTTAATAGCTGCTTTGAGACTGGAGAACACATGTCAGGGCTATGTGGTAAGACTGAGTTCAAAATGTGGCTGAAGCATACTTTCTACGAAGGTGACCTTGGAGAAGAAAGGCATGGGGGAATGAGGCTGGAGATAAAGGGGCAGATTATGGAAAGTAACCACAACCACTGATAAAACCTAACTGGTTCCACCCAATCAGATCTGCAATACAAAGGAGCTAATAATTGGTAAGAAAAAGGGACAGAAATATGGGATGTAGAGAATAAAGAAGCTCTCCCCCTTATACCTATTTTATAGTAAGTAAACTACTTTCCTTCAGAGATACATGATTTTTAAACCCAATAAAACCTGCTGCCATTGAGTCGATTCTAACTCATAGCAACCCCTACTGGGTTTCCAAGGCTATATATCTTTTTGGAAGTAGATTGCCTTATATTCCTCCTGGGGAGCAGCTGGTAGATTTGAACTACTGACTTTCTGGTTAGGTGCTAAATGTCTTACTGTCTATGCCACCAGAGCTCCTTTTCAAACCCAATGGATATGACTAATATAAATTTTGGGGAGCTCTGGTAGCATAGTGGCTAAGGCACTTGACTGCTCACCAGATGGCTGACGGTTCAAACCCACCAGCCACTCCTCGGAAGGAAGGTTGGGCAATCCTACTTCCGTAGTGATACTGCCTCGGAAACCCAAGGAGGGGTCGCTATGAGTCGGGTTTGACTCGACGGCACATAACAACAACAACAATATAAATCTTAGAATCATAAATTATAGTCTGTGCAGGCATTACATGTAAACTCTGTTTAAAATGAGTGTGTGTATGAATATGTGTAAGTATGCAATGTTGGGCATGGTAAGGATTGTGAGGGTGGCACAGGACCAGGCCCTGTTTCGTTCTGTGGTACACAGGGTTGCTATGAGTCAGAGCCTACTCAAGGGCACCTAACAACATAACAACATGAGTAAATACATATTTAAATCCTTAAATCCTTTTAATCTGATTTCATACTTAAAGGGAGCTCTGGAGGTATAGTGCCTAAGGCATTTTACTGCTAACCAGGAGGCTGGCGATTCAAACCCACCAGCCACTCCTCAGAAGGAAGGTTGGACAATCTACTTCCGTGGTGATGTTGTTGTTGTTGTTATGTGCCGTCGAGTCGGCCCCGACTCATAGCGACCCCTCCTTGGGTTTCCGAGGCAGTTATCACTACGGAAGTAGGA
>NW_006921764.1:3712163-3712758 GCF_000298275.1 Orycteropus afer afer | reverse complement strand
GTAGGATTGCCCAACCTTCCTTCCGAGGAGTGGCTGATGGGTTTGAACCGCCAGCCATCTGGTGAGCAGTCAAGTGCCTTAGCCACTATGCTACCCGAGCTCCTTAATTTTACACTGATCTTTACTAGGAACCCTGGTCCTGGGGCTTTTATATCTTGATTCTTTCTGCCTAGAATCTCTGTCCCCACATTTTACTTCTATTTTTCTTTTTTAATTATATTTCTTGCATTTTTTATTGCAGTGAGTATGTTTGTAACAAAACATTGACATTTTAACAGTCTTCACAAGCACAGTTCATAAGCCATTGCTTACGTTCTTCATACAATTCAACCATCACACTTCTCCATTCTGAAATTGTACCATCAGTGCCCCCTAAGCACTGTGTCATCTTCTCTCCCTCCCTCTGGCCTGTCCCTGGCCACTGCTAATAAACTTGGGTCTCTCTATCTCTACATTTTCATATGCTGGAGTGTCATTTGGGTTTTGGCTCAAATGTATTTCCTCAGAGAGGCCTTCTCAGATCACTCTATCTCAAGTGGAAGCTCTGATAGGATGCTGATATAATAATGATAATGAAGCAAAAAAAAAAAAAAAA
>NW_006921764.1:3706109-3711943 GCF_000298275.1 Orycteropus afer afer | reverse complement strand
TATTATTATTTGTCCCATGTTGCAGAAAAGGAAACAGGACACAGATAGGGTCAGTAATTAAATAACTGGCCAAAAAGACAGAGCTAAGATTCAAAGCCCAACACCTGGTGCAGAGTCTGTATTCTTAACTATTTTTCTACATTGCTCAATCTGCTTCTATAGAGATACTGCCTCAGAAACCCAAGAAGGGGTTGCTATGAGTCGGAACTGAGTCAATGGCAGTGAGTTTGGGGTTTTTTTTAGTAATTTCTGCAAACCAGCCAGGTTTTTATTTTCATAGCATTAATTACTATATAAAATTATATTGTTCACATGTTTACTTATTTATTGTCTCATCTCCTCTTTCTAGATAGAATACAGGCTAGCATGATGATCCCCTGACACATCGTGGGCACTAAAGCCAGACTGCCTAAATTTAATTACTGGCTATGAGACTTAATTCTTTGTGCCCCCTTGTTATTATGTATAGAATTTGCTTAACATTGCTTACCCTGGAGGGTAGCAATACATTTAAAGTGATTAGTACAGAGTCTGCTACATAGATGTTAGTAACTATTAATAGTGAAAGTAATCATTAAGGTATTAACATAGTTCTTTGAAGTCTCTATCAAGCCTAGCATTCATTCAATGAGCATGAGATTGTGGTCTGCTGTGGGCCAAATGCAATTTTGTGGGAGAGGAGAAATGGAATGCAAGTTGTAAAGAAAGTGGTATGTGGGCCCCAGGAAGGGTGCAGAGCATATTGTTGACACTCACTTGACACTTAATTGAGTGACTGGTTTCAGATTTAAAATCCCAAAACAGGAGGAATGACAAGCACTCTGATAACTAGTAGGAAAATCTACTTTCTCAGCTTTGTTTCAGCTAGTGCATTATTTCGAAGTAGTTTTTTTTTTTGGGGGGGGGGAAGATTATTAATTTTTTGCATTTATTCAACAATTATTTGAGGTAGGTAGAAATATCACTTCTTTAAAAAAATGAAGAGTTAGAGATGTAGGTTTAGTCCCAAATCACACTTGGCGCCTTCTCCCCAGTCTGGCACCAATGACCAGAGGAAGATGATAAGACCACACACATTTCACTGCCGCCAGGACTTCAGTGGTACCATCTGAAATGTGTGGTGAGATTGTAATCATCAGGCAATTTGCAGGTGGGACCTTTAAATGGCACTACCTCTGACCTTCTAACAGTTGAAATGGTTTTGAATAATACGTTACTATGGTTTCCCATAGGAGCTCTGGTGGTGTAGTACCTAAGACATTTGACTGCTAACCAGAAGGCTGGTGGTTCAAACCCACCAGCCACTCCTCAGAAGGAAGGTTGGGCAATCTACTTCCATAGTGATACCATCTTGGAAACCCAAGGAGGGGTCGCTGAGTTGGATTCAACTCGATAGCAGTGAGTTTGAGTGAGTTGGTTTCCCAATACAATGTCACCTCCATATCACATCAGAACTTCTGAATTAGGTTGATATTTAGTAATAATGTGGATTTTCAATGTTTATTTGCTTTAAATTAAAAAGCAAGACTTTTCAGGTAGGGCATTTATTTACTAGAAAAGAAATGCCATTTTACTCAGTCTGTTTTCTATACTTTGTATTTAAAAACCTGTATATAAAGATGCTGCCATGTGGCGTATTAAAAGAAAATGAGTTCAAGAGCTAGCTAGCTATTTTTGATCAAATAATTAGGTTCTCTGATCTTCAATTTACTCCTATGCGGGGGGGGGGGAGCGGAAAAGAATATCTGCTGTTTGGGTTGTTGTAGTAATAAATTAGTTCATATATGTGGGTTTATATATTTCTATTTGAAATCTCTGGCTGTTCTAAGATAGAAAGACTTTACTATAGTCCTGTACTTTACCAAGGTAACTGACCTTTTCTTTACTTAAATTACAATCTAAGCTAATCGATGTTAGTTTTTTTTATCATTGATTACAAGTACAACCTCAAAACATACTGTATGCTGTAAAACACTGATTAAGTGACCCAGTGAATTTATTATAACAAGTGAGACAATTTAAAATTATGATTAAAGATTTCTACCTGTAAGGCACTGTATTGTGTAATCTAAATATAAACTTACGAATTATCAAAAACATGGTTAAAGCAGATCTTTGCAATTAGACATAAGGAATGATATGAACAGGTTTGCATTTAACTCAAAATATATAGCTAGCATTTGAGTTGAAATTTAGATTGAAATTTAGATATGAGATGAGGTGAGATTAGAGGTGGGGAGAAATATGTCATCAGCAATAGAAAACATAAGTGATTTGAGAAATACAAGGAAGAAATAATCAACAGGATATGGTAATTGATTTTATGTGGGAAAGTGAGGGAGAAAATGTCAGGGAAAGTTCTCCAGTTTCTGGCTTAGGCAGATGAGTTGAATCTGATTGCTATTCCTTAAAATATGGAATTTTTACTCCATATTTTATCAATAGAGAGAAAGCAGGGGGTTGGGGGGAATATCATGTAAGAACCTTTGGGCAATGTTAAGGACTTTGACTTTAAAAAAAAGAAAAAACTCACTGCCCTCGAGTTGGTCCCGACTCATAGCGACCCCTCCTTCGGTTTCTGAGGCAGTATGTCTACAGAAGTAGATTGCCCAATCTTGGCTTTTACTCAGAGTGAAATAAAATGTCAATTCAGGTTTTTCAGAAAAAGAGTGATATGATTTAACTTGTACTTTATGAAGATCACTCTGCCTATTTTGTTGAGAATAGACTGGGAAGGAAGAACAGTGGTGAAGCAGGAAAGCCAGTTAGGAAACTAATGCAACATTGTCGTAATCTAGACAAGCGATAAAAGCCACTCAGACTCTTAGGGGATGCAAGCAGTAGGGGTGGAGAGAATTGGGTGGATGGTAGATATTTGCAGTTAGAGCCCAAAGGATTCATGGTAGACTGGATATGATGTATGACAAAAAGACAGACATCATGTATGACTCCAAGATTTTTAGTTTGAGTGACTGTAAGTGGATTTGTGACTTACCTGGGTACAGACTGGCTACATGAATCCACCATGCTCAGGCTCAACCTCAAAGTGCCCTATAGCAAATACACAGTTTCAGCTACTTATTTACTAAACATTAGGATACTACAAAACTCAATCCGTGGCTTCGTGACCATGGCATATGACTTTATTATACAAATTTGATTAAAAATAACATTTTGGACTATTGAATAAGGGGAAATTAGGTCAACATTCACTTCTGGAAATGCCATGAGACGTGTATGTATGGATGTACTATGCCAGAATTTCTTAGATAATATGGTAATTTTTTCATTATTATGAGATAATTAGATAATGTAGTCATGTGTATATATGCATTATTTACATGGGCACACTATTTGCAAAAAAATATATGGTATACATAGGTTGTGGCTTTGCCAAATAAGAAGGTTGAAGTGTTTGAAGGGCAAGGAAGTATGAATTCAAGGGAGTGATGTGACCATGGAATTTAAGATGGAGAAAGAGAGGAAAAAGTACTACAAGAGGACATAGTACTTCTATGGAACAAGTAAGAGTGAAAAGTTAGTAGGTTCCTGTGGGTTGAAGGATTGCTAGAGTATAGGTATTAAAGACATGGGCTGAAATTATGGCAAGCATATTCAGAGAGTGGTAGATACCTGAAAAAAGGAAGGATTATAATCATTGTAATCACATGGTCTTAAAACCTGGGAATAAGTGGAGGAGTTAGCTTTTCCCTACACAAAATAGCCTTACACTGGAATTGAATCAGTTAAATGTCTTGGAAGAAGTATTTGATATAAAGTTGTCGGTGTTCTTAGGTGCTGTTGACTTGGCTCTGACTCATGGCGACCCTACGTACAACAGAAAAACACTGCCTGGTCCTGAGGCAGCTTCACAATCTGCTATACCTGAGTCCATCATTGCAGCCAGTGTATAAATTCATCTTGTTGAGGGCCTTCCCCTTTTTCATTGACCCTCCACTTCACCAAGCATGATATCCTGCTCCAAGGAATGGTCGCTTCTCACAACATGACCAAAGTTGGTGAGATGAAGTCTGGCCATTCTCGTTTCCAAGGAGTATTCTGGCTGCACTTCTTCCAGGAGAGATTTGTTTGTTCTTCTGGCAGTCCATGGAACTTTCAGTATTCTTCACCAAGATCACAACTCAAAACCATAAACTCTTCTTCAGTCTTCCGTATTCATTGTCCAGCTTTTACATGCATATGAGGCTATTGAAAATACCATGGCTTGGGTTAGGTGTACCTTAAGTCTTCAAAGAGACATCTTTGCTCTTCAGCACTTTAAAGAGCTCTTTTGAAGCAGATTTTCCCACTGCAGTATGTCATCTGATGTCTTGACTGCTGCTTCCATTGGTGTTTGTGGAACCAAGTAACATGAAATCTCTGACAACTTCAGTCTTTGCTCCATTTATCATGATGCTGCTTATTGGTCCAGTTGTGAAGATTTTTGTTTTCTTTATGTTGAAGTGTAATCCTTACTTAAAACTGTAGTCTTTAATCTTCATCTGTAAGTGTTTCAAGTCATCCTCACTTTCAGCAAGCAAGGTTGTGTCATCTGCATATCTCAGATTTTAATGAGTCTCCCTCCAATTTTGATCCCATATTCTTTGTCTTATACTCCAGCTTCTCAGATTATTTGCTCAGCATACAGATTGAGTTAAGTATGGAGCTCTGGTAGCATAGTGCCTAAGGCCCTTGACTGCTAACCAGAAGGCTAGTGGTTCAAACCCACCAGCCACTCCTCGGAAGGAAGATGGGGCAATCTACTTCCATAGTGATATTGCTTCGGAAACCCAAGGAGGGGTCGCTGAGTCGGGTCTGACTCGACGGCACATAACAACAACAACACAACATGGTGAAAGAATACAACCCTGACACACTCCCTTCCTGATTTTAAACCATGCAATATGCCCTTGTTCTGTTCGAATGACAGCCTTCTAATCTATGTACAGGTTCCTCAGGAGCACAAATAAGTGTCCTGAATTCCCATTCTTTTCAATGTTATCTGTCATTTGTTAGGATCCACACAGTGGAATGCTTTTGCATAGTCAATAAAACACAGGTAAACATCTTTCTGGTATTCTTTGCTTTTAGCCAAGATCCATCTGACATCAACAATGATATCCCTTATTCCATGTCATTTTACCAAATCCAGCTTGCATTTCTGGAAGTTCCCTGTCAATATACTGCTGCAACCATTTTTGAATTATCTTCAGCAAGCTTTTACTTACGTATGATATTAATGAAACTGTTCAATAATTTCTGCATTCTACTGGATCACCTTTCTTTGGAGAGGGTCAAATATGGATCTCTTCCAATCAGTGAGCCAAATTTCTTGGCATAGGTGAGAAAGTGCCTCCAGCACAGCATCTCTTTGTTGAAACATCTCAATGGGTATTCTATCAATTCCTAGATCCTTGTTCTTCACTAATTCCTTCAGTTCAGCTTTGACTTCTTCCTTCAACACCACTGGTTCTTGATCATATACTATCTCATGAAATAGATGAACAGCAACCTTTTTTTTTTTTTTTTTTTTCCTTTGGTACAGTGACTGTGTATTTCTTCCCTCTTCTGATGCTCCTTGAATCATTCAGTATTTTGCCCATAGAATCTCTGAATATTGCAACTTGAGGCTGGAATTTTTCCTTCAGTTCTTTCAGCTTGAAAAATGCTGGGTGTGTTCTTCCCTTTTGGTTTACTAACTCCAGGTCTTTACACATATCATGATGGTAATTGATTTTGTCTTCTCGAGCTGCTCTTTGAAATCTTTTGTTCAGCTCTTTTATCTTGTCATTTCTTCCATTTGCTTTAGCTACTTTCCATTCAAGAGCAAGTTT
>NW_006921764.1:3704223-3705529 GCF_000298275.1 Orycteropus afer afer | reverse complement strand
TAAATTTGAATAAGAGTAGTTATTAACTGATCTTCCTTGTAGGTGTATGGATATTATCCTATCACTGACAGCATTTTACTTCAGGATAGATCTTGAAACATTTTTTGTGGTGGTGAATGCCATGACATTTCTCTTTGATTTGGCATTCCCAGCATATTAGATCATGTGGTTGTTTGATTCTAAATGGCCAAAGCCAGTCCTTTTCAGTTCACTAATGCCTAGGATATCAGACTTTATGCATTCTATTTCATATTTGAAAAGTTCCAGTTTTGCTAGATTCCTACTTTGTACATTCCATGTTCTGATTATGAATGGATGTTTGCAGCTGTTCCTTCACATTTGGAGTCATGCCCCATCAGCAAGTGGAGGTCTGGAAAGCTTTACTCCATCCATGTCATTAAGGTCAACTCTACTTTGATATAAAGTAAAGTACTATGTTTATTACTACTACATGATCTCTATTCATAATATTTTAGGGTGGGCTGCAGAATAGGAACAGGACAATTTTTGTTCCCCTTGCCCTGAGTATTATGTAATAAATTCTTTTATAAAATAAGGAAATCTTCCCATGCTTAGCTAAATTTATAAAATCACATATGATGTGGGAAAATGTAAGCTGACAAGACATTTAAGCCTTAGATTCTTTTTTAAAATCTCAGGGGTTAGGTGATGTGTTTAAAGTTTCTTTTTTTAATTGTGATTTGGGTGGTGAAAGTTTATAGAGAAAATTGATTTTCCATTCAACAATCCATACACATTGTCTTTTGTGACACTTAATACAATCCCCACACTACAACAGCATTCTTCCCACTTCCACCCTGAGACCACTCCTTCTGTTTGTCCTTCCTTCCTAGCCTCTCCCACCTTCCTAGCTCTATCCCTGGGAAAATGCTGTCCTTTTGATCCCATATGCTTGATTATCCCAATGAGTACATAAGCAAAGAAATCAAACTCACTGCCATCAAGTTAATTCTGATGCACAGCAACCCCTGCTGGGTTTCCCAGGTAGTAAATCTTTGTGAAAGTAGATTGTCCCATCTTTCTTCCACACTGTGGCTGGTGGATTTGAACCACCAACCTCTGATAGCAGTCAAACACCTTAGGCACTGCACATACCCTCCTGATATTACTGTTCACCCTATAGGCCTGTCTGTTGTTTGGCTAGCAGTTGAATCATGGGGCTTAAGATCAGTTCCTAGCTTGAAAGTTGTCTAAGAACCACAGTCTCATGAGTTCTACCAGTCTTCATTAGATCGGTAAACCTGGTCTTTTTTGTGATTTTGAGTTTTGTTCCGCATTCTCCCCC
>NW_006921764.1:3702722-3703328 GCF_000298275.1 Orycteropus afer afer | reverse complement strand
AGAGGGAACCCAGGCACACACAAAGCAGCAGGGTGGGAGAGTGGGAGAAAGGGGATTAAAAGGCCCAGGAATCTGGACAGAGGAGGAGTCAGCTACAGGGACCTAGGTAAAGGTGGAAGGAGAGGTTTCCAACAGGGAGACAAACTTGTCTGTCGGTTTGTCCTACAGTGGTGACGTGTTGATGTGAGTTTTGAGGCTGAGCCTCTGGTGTTTCAAACCCAGCAGGATCCACATGGTGCACAGGTATCAGCCCAGCTTATACAGTGAGACAGATTAGGAAGAAGGAAGAAGCCATCCACTTCTCAAAGAATTGGCCAGGGAAAGCCTTATGAATAGCAAAGAAACACTGTCTGATACATTACCGCACAACTTTATGAATAGTCCGGTTAGGTTAGAAGGCTCTCAAAATAGAACTGGGAAAGAGCTTCATCATCAGAGTAAACCCAGCCCTACTCCTATGGATAAGGTAAAGCTTTCGAGACCTCCATTTGCTGATGTGGCACCACTCAAATTGAGGAGAAACAGTTATAGACGTCCATTAATCATCAGAACATGGAATGTATGAAGTATGAATCTAGAAAAATTGGAAGTTGTCAAAAATGAAAC
>NW_006921764.1:3690452-3700576 GCF_000298275.1 Orycteropus afer afer | reverse complement strand
GGGCTCATGGAGCTGGTGCGAGATAGGGCAGTGTTTTGTTCTGCTGTGCATGGGGTCACTATGAGATGGAAACAACTCGATGGCATCTAACAACAAACAGTGTCTTCTTGGCTCATCCACATTATGAGGTGTTTTGCAGATTCATCATTATTCTTTAACACTGTGTAGCATTCTATTCCACAGTTTGTTTAAACATTCATCCATTGATGGGCACTTGGGTTGTTTCCATCTTTTTGGTATTGTGAATAATATTTTGATGAACATGGGTATGCATATATATATTTGTAGGATATATACCTAGTAGTGGAGCTCGGGTGGCATAGTGCCTAAGACATTTGACTGCTAACCAGAAGGTTGGCAGTTCAAACCCACCAGCCACTCTGTGGAAGGAAAGTTGGGCAATTTATTTCTGTAGTGATACCACCTCGGTAACCCAAGGAGGAATCACTATGAGTCAGATTCGACTTGACTGCAGTGCATGTGTGCATGTGTGTATAACTAGTAGTGGGATTGCTAGATCATAGTATTTCTATTTCCAACTTCTTAAGGAATTGCCTGTAGTAGTTACATCATTGTGTCAACTTGGCTAGGTCTGGTTGAGTGGCTGGTCAGCTGGATGTAGTATTCCCCATGGTGAGACTGGTAATCAACTCCATGGCAGAATCTACTGTGAGCAGCTGAGTAGCTGCCTTTGGGTATGTGGTCTGCTCTGGTAGTATAGTGCCTAAGGCACTTGACTGCTAACCAGAATGTTGGTGGTTCACACCCACCAGCCACTCCTAGGAAGGAAGATGGAGCAATCTACTTCTGTAGCGATGCTGCCTTAGAAACCCAAGGAGGGGTCGTTATGAGTCGGGTCCGACTCGACGGCATATAACAACAACAAATCCCATATATAAGAAACAGCTTTGGGAACGGTATCCAGATTACGGCATGCTTGAACTGTGCATGTAGCCATGTCATTGTTCAGCAGCCTGCCATGTTCTGCTGACCTTGAGACTTTCAATGACTTGAATTAATGGCCTGTCTTGTGGTTCGGTAACATCGGGACTTTGCCATTTTATTTGTTGACCTTGGCTTGTTAGCCTCAGCAGCCAGTAGCTGCCTGAGTGAAGAGATGCCTGTAGCTTCAGTGGGCTGGGAGCAAGAGGCAGAGCTAAAGCCTAAGGTTGAGGAGCTAAAGCCCCTAGAGCTTGGCACTTCGAACTTGGACTTCTAGCCTCCTGAACTGTAAGAGAATAAACTCCTGTTTGTTCATGCCATCCCATTTGTGGTATATTCCTGTCAGAGTGGCACTAGGTAAACAGTGCCATACTGCTTTCCACAATGGTTGTACCATTTTACAATCCCACAAACAGTGTATGAGAGTTACAGTTTCTCCATATCCTCCCTGGCATTTGTTGTTTTATGTTCTTTTTAACTTTACTATTAACACTGGGGTGAGATGATATCTCCTTGTTGTTTTGAGTTGCATCTCTCTGATGGGTAATGATCATGAGCATTTCTTCATGTGTTTGTTAGCTGCCTGAATGTCTTCTTTGAAGAAGTGTCTGTTCATGTCATCTGCCCATTTTAATTGCATTGCTTGTCTTTTTTGTTGTTGTTGAGGCATTAAAGTTTTCTATAAATTTTAGACATTACTCCTTGTCCAATATACTATTGCCAATATTTCCCCCCAGTCTGTAGTTTCTCTTTTTACTCTTCTGATGAAGTTTTTTAATGCAAATAAATGTTTAATTTTTAAAGGGAATCCTCAAAACAGAATACCACCAACAGCAAAGAACAACCAGAGATTAAGATGTATGGCAACATCACCTGGAAATCAACCCAGATACAGAAGTATCAAAAATAAAATGAACCTACAAGACAGAAAGTAGGGACCCAAAGATGCCAATTTGTAAATGATGAAAAGTGCCAAGCAAAAAGAGGGAATAAATGATGTAATCACAGAACTTCCAAATGAAGAGGAAGTGATTTTGAAATAGAACAGACTGCTTTAAACTTAGCTGGGTAATAATTTTTACAGGGTAACCTCAAGGGAAATTAATAAACCCTCACTCATAATATTTAAATTGTTCTTTATTATTTAACAGATATGATACAGATTAACTTTACTTGCATTCACCTCTTCAATATTTTGTATCACTCTTCTTGGGATTTCAATATCCTTCATATTGTTCCCAAGGAGCTCTGGTGGCATAGTAGCTAGGCAAATCCACCAGCTGCTCCTTGGGGTAGAGATGAGATAATCTACTTCCATAAAGGTTTACAGCCTTGGAAACCCAAGGGGGGTCACTATGAGATGAAATTGACTTGATGGCAGTGGATCTGGTTTGTTTTCAGTCATATTGTTCCCTGGATGCCAAGGTTCCTTGAAATGGTATTCTATTCATGATCACCCTTTCAGGAAGCTCTTCCTGCTCCCCCTCTTCCTGAACATCATACATCTCATTCTCATATAAACCTTTGTATGGCCCATGATGTATTCCTGCTCTTGGGTACCAAGATGGTTACCATGTGTTCTTTTTCCTTAAGTAATAGGTATTTGTTTTGGTTTCTTTCAATAGTGGTGGTGATAAGTGGTAGAATTCTGAATGCATTTTAGAAGTATAAAAAACAAACCAAAGCCATTGCCAGCAATTCTTTTCTGACTCATAGTAACACTATAGTACACAGAAGAATGGCCCCATAGGTTTCTCAGGCTGTAATCTTTATGGAAGCAGATTGCCGTATCTTTTGCTTGTGGAGCAGCTAGAAGGTTAGAACTACCAACCTTTGGATTAGCAGCCAAGCTCTTAACCACTGCACCAGAAGGGCTCCTTATTTTGAGTATGGCCAACATAACTTTTTTTTTTCCCCTAAACTGTATTTATTTTGTTGTTACTGAGAATACACAGCAAAACATACACCATTTCAACAGTTTCTACATATGTAATTTAGTGACATTGATTATATTCTTTGAGTTGTGCAACAATTTTCATCTTCCTTTTTTGAGTTGTTCTTCCTTCATTAACATAAACTCATTTCCAGCTAAGGTTCTTATCTAATCTTTCAAGTTGCTATTGTCAATCTGATCACATACTGATTTCTTAAAGAGCATAATGCTCAACGCAGACTTTTTTTACTAGTTAAACTGTTGTTTGGCTTTAAGATGGCATCAGGAGATATTTTGGTTTAATGTTTAAAGATTATCTCAGGGAGACAGGATCCACCCCCCAGAGCCAGGAAAGGGAAAGAACACAAGGGACAACAAAAGGACAGGATCCTAGTAAGGGGTGGGAGATAAGACCTGCACCCTTAGGCAGGAAAGGGAGGATTTAGGTAGGAGTCCGGTAAAGTGAGGGCGGAGAGGTTTCCAACAGCTAAGGGAGACGAACTCATCTGTCAGTTTGTCATACTGTGGTGGCTTGCACATTGCTGTGAGGCTTGAGGCTGTGCCACTGGTGTTTCAAACACCAGCAGGGTCGCATGTGGTGCACAGGTTTCAACGCAGCTTATTGAGACAGACTAGGAAGAAGGAAGAGGCCATCTACTTCTCAAAGAATTGGCCAGGGAAAACCTTATGAATAGCAGAGAAACACTGTCTGATAGATTACTGGGAAACTTTATGGATACCTTGGAGACATTGTCTGATACAGTGCAGGATGATGAGCCTCTTAGGTCAGAAGGCTTTCAAGATATGACTGGGAAAGAGCTGCCTCATCAGGATAGAGCCAGCCTTAATGATATAGATAAAGTAAAGCTTTCGGGACCTCCATTTGCTGACATGGCATGACTCAAATTGAGGAGAAACAGCTGCAAACATCCATTAATAATTGAAACATGGAATGTACAAAGTATGAATCTCGGAAAATTGAGAGTTGTCATAAATGAAATGGAATGTGTAAAGATTAATATCCTTGGCATTAGTGAGCTGAAATGGACTGGTTTTGGTCATTTTGAATCAGACAACCCTATGATCTACTATACCAGGAGTGACAAGTTGAAGAGGAAATACGTGGCATTCATCATCACAAAGGAGGTTTCAAGATCTGTCCTGAAGTACAATGCTGCCAGTGATAGGATAATATCTGTACACCTACAAGGAAGACCAGTTACTACTACTATTATTCAAATATACACACCAATCACCAAAGCCAAAGATGAGGAAATTGAAGATTTTTATCAATTTCTGCAGTCTGAAATTGGCCAAGCGTGCAATCAAGATGTGTTATTTATCACTGGTGACTGGAATGCAAAAGTTGGAAACAAAGAAGAATCACTGCTAGCTGGAAAATTTGGCCTTGGTGACAGAAATAATGCCAGAGATCACATGATAGAATTTTGCAAGACTGACTTAATCATTGCAAATACCTTTTTTCAACAACACAAATGGCAGCTCTTCATGTGGACTTCACCAGATGGAACACACAAGAATCAGATTGACTACATTTGTGCCAAGAGGTGATGGAAAAGCTCAACATCTTCAGCCAAAACAAGGCTGGGAGCTAATTTTGGAACAGACCATCAACTGCTCATATGCAAGTTCAACTTGAAGTTGAAGACAATTAAAACAAGTCCACGAGAACCACAATATGACCTTGAATATATACTTCTTGAATTTAGAGACCATCTAAAGAACACATTTGATGCATTGAACACCAATGACTGAAAACCAGGAGAATTGTAGGATGACATCAAGAATATCTTACATGAAGAAAGCAAGAGGTCATTAAAAGTATGAGAAAGAAAGAAAAGACCAAAATAGATGTCAGAAGAGACCCTGAAACTTGCCCTTGAATGGAGAGTAGCTAAAGCAAATGGAAGAATCAGCAGAGTAAATGAGTTGAACAGAAGATTTCAAAGAGCAGCTCGAGCAGACAAAGACAATTACTATAATGAAATGTGCAAAGACCAGGAGTTAGAAAACCAAAAGGGAAGAACATGTTTGGCATTTCTCAGGCTGAAAGAACTGAGGAAAAAAATTAATCCTCGAGTTGCAATATTGAAAGAGTCTATGGGCAAAATATTGAATGATGCAGGAAGCATCAAAAGAAGATGGAAGGAATACATTGATTCACTGTACCAAAAAGAATTGGCCTATTTTCATCCATTTCAGAAGGTGGCATTTGTTCAAGAACCAATGGTATTGAAGGAAGAAGTCAAAGCTGCACTGAATGAATTAGCAAAGAACAAGGCTCCAGGAATTGACAGTATTCTGAGATGTCTCAACAAATGGATGCCACACTGAAGGCACTCACTTGGTTATGCCAAGAGATTTGGAAGTCAGCTACCTGGCCAACTGACTGGAAGAGATCTATATTTGTACCCATTCCAAAGAAAGGTGATCCCACACAATGTGAAAATTATTAAATAATATCATTAATATCGCATGCAAGTAAAATCTTACTGGAGATAATTCAAAAATGGTTGCATCAGTATGTTGACAGAGAACTTCCAGAAATGCAAGCTGGATTCAGACGAGGACATGGAATGAGTGATATCATAGGTGCTGTCAGATGGATCTTGGCTCAAAGCAAAGAATACTAGAAAGAGGTTTACTTGTGTTTTATTGACTGCAAAAGCATTTGATTGTGTGGATCATAACAAATTGTGGATAACATTGAGAAGAATGGGAATTCCAGAACACTTAACTGTGCTCATTAGTAACCTGTACATAGACCAGGAGGCTGTCGTTTAAACAGGGTACACTGCATGGTTTAAAATCAAGAAGGGAGTTCATCAGAGTTGTATACTTTTACCATACTTATTCAATCTATATGCTGAGCAAATAATCTGAGAAGCTGGACTATATGAAAAAGAATGTGGCATTGGGATTGGAGGAAAAATCATTAACAACCTGCAATATGCTGACGACACAACTTTGCTTGCTGAAAGTGAGGATGACTTGAAGCACTTACTGATAAAAATTGAAGAATACAGTCCGCAGTATGGATTACATCTCAATATAAAGAAAACAAAAATCCTCACAACTGGACCTATAAGTTGCATCATGATAAATGGAGAGAAATTTGAAGCTGTCAAAGACTTCACATTGCTTGGTTCTACAATTGACGCCAAAGGAAGTAGCAGCCAGGACATCAGATGATGTATGTTGTTGTTATTGTTGTTATGTACCATCAAGTTGGACCTGACTCATAGCCACCCCTCCTTGGATTTCCAAGGCAGTATCACTACAGAAGTAGATTGCCCAATCTTCCGAGGAGTGGCTGGTGGATTTGAACAGCCAGCCTTCTGGTTAGTAGTCAAGTGCCTTAGGCACTACGCTACCAAAGCTCCCAGACAATATATAGCACTGGGCAAATCAGCTGCAAAGGCCCTGTTTCAAGTGCTGAAGAGCAAAGATGTCTCCTTGAGGACTAAGGCGTGCTTGACATAAGCCATGGTATTTTTAATTGCCACAAATGCATGTGAGAGCTGGACAATTAATAAGGAAGACCGAAGAAGAGTTGATGCTTTTGAGTTGTGGTGCTGGAGAAGAATGCTGAAAGTACCATGGATTGCTAAAAGAACTAACAGATCTGTCCTGGAGGAAGTGCAGCCAGAATACTCCTTGGAAGCAGAATGGCCAGACTTCATTTGACATACTTTGGTCATGTTGTCAGAAAGGACCATTCACTGAAGAGGGATGTCACACTTGGTATGGTGGAGGGTAGACAAAAGGGGGGAAGGGGCTCAAGTATAACAAGGGTTGTGGAGCTGGCACAGGACCAGGTGGTGTTTCATTCTGCTATGCATGGGGTTGCTATGAGTTAGAGATGTCTTGATGGCACCTAACAACAACAACAACAAGGTAACAGTTTCAGAGGTTCATCTACCCTCTGTGGCTCTAGAAATTCTAATGTCCATGAGAATTTGCAATTATATTCTGCATTTTCCCCCTTGAGGTTAGTATTCTTCTATGAAATCTTTGATGAAAATGTTCAGTTACAGTAGCTGCACACCATTCAGTTCTGGTCCTGTGGCAGAGGAGGCAGTTGTCTATGAAGGCAATTTGCCACACATTCCATATCCTCTTCCTCTTCTGACTCTCCTTCTTCCCCTGCTGTTCCAGGTGAATAGAGATCAATTGCAGTGCTTTAGAAGGCTATTTGCAAGCTTTTAAGGCCCCAGACACTATGCAACAAACTAGGAGGTAAAACAGAAGCACTAAATATGTTATAGGCCATTTAACTGGGATGTCCCCTGAAACCATGACTCTAAACCTCCAAAGCAAGGAACCAAGTCCCATGAGATTTTTGGTTGTATGTAAACAGCCTCAGCAGCTACTGTTTTTTCTTTGTTGTTGTTGTAAATACATCTATCCCACAACTTTGGCTCATTCAACTTTTTACACATGTACAACTTCTTGACAGCAATTACAATAAGCCTACATACTTTTTTTTGATGGATTGTATATAGAGTATGAAAGAAAGGGATGAAAGGTGACTCAAAAATTTTGGCCCTTTTGACTTTTGGAAGGATGAACTTGTTGGTGACTGAGATGGGGAAGTTTAGTTTGGGACATTTTAATTTAAAATGTTTCTCAGATATCCAAGTAGATATGTTGAGTCAATAATTGAGACTGATTTTGCAGTGGGGGTAGAACAGAGTGGGCCATATCAGTTTATGTTTATCAAAAGTAAAAGGTATCATTTTTTTTTTTTTTAATGAAAAATACTGTGTTAGCTCATTATGATTTGATCTACACGTTATGAGTTCCTCAATGAAAATGTCTTGAACAGGTGTGTTTTGAATTACTAGGGGGAAAAGAGACTGAAAATCACCAGTAATCAGAGGTGCTTTGTCTTTATGGAAAGTTGTTTCCAGAAGTGTTTCTATATATGAAGATTTTTATGGGCTAGTACCTTTTCAAGGACACCTGCTAGGCAAGTCAACTACCTGGGTTGCTAATTATTTCCCATTTTGCTAGCAATTTGAAATCATCATCTCCTGCTGGAGGTAGAAACTAAGAAGAGTGAAGCAAAAAGTGAAGAGTAAAGTAAAAGGAGTAATAGTGCTTCTCTCCAAATGGGAAAAATGAAAACAAAAGCTTTTAAGTGCTTAGCAGCATAGACTGCTTCTCTGAAAGAAAGAAGAAACACTAGGGGAGAACTAAAATTAGAAGAGCAGAGGGTGGTCTGGACCTTTCACACTGATCAGGGATTGCCAGAAAGGCAAGTGAAAACCTTCCTTTTAATTAGTTCACATGGATTGGAAATATAACTTCTGAAGATGACACAGAACGTTTCCACAGCAGCTACAGGACACAGGCAGCTGAGGGAGGCTTTGGCCTCTGGCCAGCATGAAGACCAAACACAGACCACTGGGATGATCTTTAAAATCTAAGCTGAGATTCGGGGTGAGTGATAGAGGGGAGAGCTAAGGGTGAGTGAGAATGATGAATAATTATATCTTAGAGTTTTATTTCCTTAAAAATATGCATTACACAATTTATCTGAATTGCTGAAGGTTAAATTCCATGCTTTAAATAGACTAGTATTTTAGGCAGCACATGGAAGAACATTAATGTATCAAATTCTGGGTGGCTAGCTAGCTGCCGCCGAGTTGGCTTAGACTCACGGTGACCTTTTGTACAAAGAATGAAAAGTTGCCTGGTGCTACATCATCCCGATCATCAGGGCAGCTGGTTGTGCCAGTCCATCCCTAAGGGTCCCCCTCACTGGTACTCTGCTTTACCAGACATGAAGTCCTCTTCCAGCGACTGAGCCCTCCTGACGGTGGGCCCAAAGCAAGAGGGTCAGACGATGTTCTGTTGTGACCCATAAGGTTTTCACTGGGTAATTTTCAAAAGTAGATTGTGCAGCCTTTCTTCTTAGTCTGTCTTAGTCTGGAAGCTCAGTTTGGTCTGGAAAAACCTTTGCACCATGGGTAAACTTGCTCGTGTCTGAAATACTGCTGGTATAGCTTCCAGCATCACTGTCACGCACAAGCCACCAGAGTACAAGAAACTGACTGACAGGTGCTGGAGAGCTGTCTCTGTGTCTACATCTTTACTTAAATGTAAAATATGTTCTTAATGGTTTTTTAAAATTATGAAATGCCACCTCTATGCTTCGCTTTTTCCTACATCACCTCTGGTGTCATGTGACTTTTCACTAGTGCATTTTTTCCCACATACCGGACAGACACAGAGAAGGCTAGATATCGGTTGAAAAAGAAACAGGTTACTGCTTTCACTACTTTAAAAATATGATAACATATAGTTTCATGATGGGTAATGTGGGTTAGTTAGTGCATGTATTTGGTGGGAACTTATTATTACAGCTGAGTTAAATAAGTTGGAGTAAGACTATTGGTTTATTTGGACAATATACATCTGCAATATGCTCCTTATGCTCTCCTAATACTTATTGACAGCTTCCTCCCCAGGCCAAAGCCCATTAAAAAAAAAAAAAAAATTCAGGATGCACTTGTTGAACTATTTCCCTATCCTATCTTCTCAGCCTTTTCCTTCTTAAAATCTTCAGAGGCAGATATATCCTTTTTCTTCTGGGTGAGCTTCCAAATTTTCTGTAGACTAGTTCTTTAGGCTTACCTCTGGTAGTTCTAAAGTAGAAGTCTGGCTTTTAAGTCAAAATTTTAAGGCAAAATGATTTGCTAGCTTCTTCTATCTGAGGGCATCAAGTCACCTATGTGAATGTGGAAGAAGATAGGTTTCCAGCAGAGCACAATTTAAGGATGGATATGTAAATATGTCCATTTCTGCTTTGAAGAATACTATCCCTATTACATAAACCCAGAGCCACTAAATGGAAAAATACATGGATGTAGCACATGCTCAGTTAATATAATTCCACTACAGCTCAGTAAATGTGGTCATCATTATTATGATTATCATTGTTATTGCTTTGGGGTCCCTATGAGTCACAGCTGACTCAACAGCACCTAACAATAGGCAGCAAGCAGAGCCCAGACTCTTAAGAATTTAGTACAAATGCAGAAG
The DNA here is from genome assembly GCF_000298275.1 of Orycteropus afer afer. Classification (NCBI taxonomy): domain Eukaryota; kingdom Metazoa; phylum Chordata; class Mammalia; order Tubulidentata; family Orycteropodidae; genus Orycteropus; species Orycteropus afer. Next base: position 3,690,630 of record NW_006921764.1, on the reverse strand, counting down.
AGCTGGGCAGTCTGAGTCTAGACAGTCAACCAGAATTTTAAATGCACAAAGTTGCTAGTAATAAGGCAGTCAACCAGCTTATGAACTGGGTTGTAATTTCTCTTTGCTCCCAGTTTCATATATCCTGGGGTGAGAAGGCAGCAAAATCTGGAAGGTATTTTATTTAAAAAAAAAAAAA
>NW_006921764.1:3660033-3690352 GCF_000298275.1 Orycteropus afer afer | reverse complement strand
CCAGAGAGCTTTTGTGTTGAAAAATCTCTGTGTGTGTTTTCCCATTTACTCTTTTTTTAACCCAGTTTTATCTTGATTTTACCTTCTGTTAAGGCATGTGAAAATAAAACTGCTTTCTTAGCTGGAATTTTCTTTGCAATTCAAGTTCAGTGCTGCGTGTATCTTCTCTCTAATTATCTTGTCTAGTTTGCTTGACACAATCAACGCCCATGGAAGCAGCAGTCAAGAAATCAAATGATGTATTGCATTGGGCAAATCTGCTGCAAAAGATCTCTTTAAACTGTTAAAAAGCAAAGATGTCACTTTGAAAACCAAGGTGTGCCTGTCACTAGCTGTGGTATTTTAAACCACCTCATATGCATGTGAAAACAAATAAAAAAGACTGAAGAAGAATTGATGCCTTTGGATTACAGTGTTGGTGAAGAATGTTGAAGAAGTAATATAAACAGATCTTTATTGGAAGAATGTCCTTAGACGTGAGGATGGCAAGACTTCCTCTCGCAAACTTTGGACTCATTATCAAGAAGGACCAGTCCCTAGAGAAGGACATGCTTGGTATAGCCGAGGGTCAGCAGAAAGAGGAAGACCCTTAACAAGAAATGACACAGTGGCTGCAACAATGGGCTCAAACAAAGTAATGGTTGTGGGGGTGGCACAGGGCTGGGCACTGTTTCACTCGGTTGTTCATGAGGTTGCTGTGACTGGGAACTGACTCAACAGCACTTCAGAAGTTGGCCTGACAGTTTTTCTCTCCCAATATTCTCTACCAGACTGTTTGTATGTCTCAAAAACAAGTCTCCTTGCTTATTGGTCAGATTTGTGTGATATATGTGTAATCATTGTACATAAAAGTAAATCTGTGGGGAAGAAGCTGACAGCAATTTTTTCTTTTCCTTTAATGGAGGGAAAAAGTTCTCTTGGTATTTCTAGGTCTGTGCTACTCACAAATCTCTTCTTTACCCCAGCTGAAAATTATTTCCAAGCTGCCAGACTATTTTCTCTATTCACATCTTTTCTCTCTACAGTCCTTTGGAAGAACATTTCCCCCTTTTTTTCTTGGCAACTGTCTGCCTTTGTCCAGTGCCCTGTGTGTTTACCAAAGCCATAGCTGTTTCAACTCAGGCTTCTCTTTTATGCATCGTATCATAGTTAGACAGCCTGTGACAGAACTTGTGCCAGATATTCCCCCAACTAACTCCTGATCTATTTGTTAGACCAATTATTCCCTACCAATCTGGTTCTAATGATCTCCGTTCTACTTGAGTCTTGTTATCTGTGTAGACAGAATTCTAAGATGGCCTCATGACCTTTGTGTAATGCCTTCCCCTTGAAGGTGACTGGGATCTATAATTCACTATTCACCAAAGACAAAGATGATGAGATATCACTCTCTGCTTATGGTATATTATATGGCAAAGGTGAAGGTATCTTGCAGAAGTGATAAAGATCTCTAATTATTGAATTTAAGCTAATCAAAAGAAAGAGTACGCTATGTGGGCCTGCCCTAATCAGGTGAGCCTTTTGAAAGACATGAACAACATCATGTTTAGTAAAATGGAGGATCAGTGAAAATGAGGAGAATCTTCCATGCAGTGGATTGACGTGGTGGCTATAATAATGGGCTCAAACATGCTACTAATGATGTTAAGATGGTGCAGGACTCAGCAATGTTTCATGTGTTATATACAAGGTTGCCATGAATCAGAACTGACTTGATGGCGACTACCAACAACAAAAGAGATGAGCAAGTCAAGGCGCTAAACATGCCTGCCTCTGTTGCTGACTTCAGAGAACTATGCCAATATAAGTTCTACCGCTATGAAGAAATGAATTTTGCCCACAACAATGTGAACATGGAAGAAGACCCTGACCCTCAGAAGAAACTGTAGCCCTAGCCAACATCTGGATTGCAGACCTTGAGCAGAGGATGCAGCTAAGATGTGCCCAGACTCATGACTCATATAAACTGTGTTGTTGTTGTTGTTGTTGTTATGTGCCATTGAGTTGGACTCGACTCATAGCGACCCCTCCTTGGGTTTCTGAGGCAGTATCACTACGGAAGTAGATTGCCCCATCTTCCTTCCGAGGAGTGGCTGGTGGGTTTGAACCGCCAGCCTTCTGGTTAGCAGTCAAGTACCTTAGGCACTATGCTGACTGTGAGGTAATAAAAATACATTGTTGTAAGCAACTAAGTTTGTGGTGATTTGTTTTACAGACACAGAAAACTAATACAGCATCTTATGCTTCCTTGATTTGGGAGAGAGAGAGGGAGAATTTCCCATCCAACCTGGTCTTGAAAAACCTCTCTGATGGAGACAAATCTCTCCTTGAGATCACAGACAATATTGAGAATGAAGAATTTTCAAACTGTATCCTTTATCCCACATCACTTAGCCCAACACATTGAGTTAATGCTTTTGTGTATTTTCTGTCACACTATTTTCTTCCACAAAAGTAAGAAAGCATCTGTTTTAATAGGTACTAAGTTGTGAAGCTAAAGCTTGGGCAGTGAAGTCTCAGTGCATCAGGCAAGGGGTGTGCAAAAACGGCAAGGAGGCCACATGTTCTGACCTCCTGTAACCCTCCAAGAGGAAGACAGGATTACCAGCAGTAACCCAAGGCCTATTCCTGCCAGGCCAGACATGCTGCCTCCCCCCTCCAGCCCTTGCTCCAACCGTTCCTCCCAAAGCACCCACCACCTCTCCTCTGGGTTTGATAATTCGCTGCAGTGGCCACACAGAACTCACAGATTACAGGGTTTATTAGGGAAGCACCAGGCTACAACTCAAGTTCAGGAAGAACGCTCAGTCTCTCTCCCAGCCCACCATCCCTCAGCCAAGAGTCTCTCACAGTCTCTTTCCGGGGTGTGTGTCTCTTGCGTCTCTTTCCCAGCAACGCGTGTCTCAGGAGCCCATGTCTCTTTCAGCAGCAAGTCTTCCTCGACCAGCAGTCTGAGAGAGTTCTGCCTCCAGGAGGTCTCCTTTTTGAGCCCGGCAGGGTGGTCAAACTAGCCAATTATAGCATCAGAACTCTCAGCACCTGAGAGAGTGGGCACCTCCCAGAACATTGTTTTGTGCCACTCCCAACAGAAATACTCCAGGTGGACACCTTCAGCAATCAGGAGCTCCTCAGTTGCTTATAGCAAATCCCACCTTGGAGTTTACAAAGACTTATGGGTAGAAAAGCCACAAAAAGTAATTTACTATACCACAGGGTGGAAGACTATATTTCCAGACCTGAAATTCCTAAGTTACTGACGTCTACTAGCTAGGCTTTCTGCCTCCAGGACACTAGCAGAGTTAATTTTTTTTCAAGCATATATCTGATCTTGCTGCTCTGCTGTTTAAGAATCTTTCATGTCTTCTCATTGTTAATGTTGTAGTTGTTAGCTGTCATTGGGTTGGCCCCTGACCCATGGTATCCCAATGTACAACAGAATGAAATCGGTTTTCATTGGTTGATTTCCAGATGTAGACTGCCAACCCTTTCTTCATCATCTGCCTTAGTCTGGAAGCTCTGCTGAAACTTGTTCAGCATCACAGCAACATACAAGTCTCCACTGACAGATGGGTGGTGGCGGTGGATGTTGTGCATTGGCCGAGAATCCAACCCGGGTTCCACACATAGAAGGCAAGAATTCCACTCCTGAACCACCAGTGCCTCGTGTCTTCTCATGACTTACAAAAAATGTACAAATGCCTTAGATGATGCCCTTCATAATCTGGCTCTAACTTTCTACCTGTTGTTGTTGTTAGGTGCTGCGGTGTAGTAAATTACATGGCGTGGCTTTTCTAGCCAGAGTCTTTGTAAACTCTGTGGTGGAATTTGCTGTGAGCTACTGAGTAGCTACTGATTATTAAAGTTATCCACCTGGGGTATATCTGTTGAAGCAGTAGGAAACAATCCTCTGGAACTTCACACTCTCAGGTGTGTAGAACTCTGATGTTGGGATTGGTTGGTTTTGGCCACTCTGCCAGGCTCTAAAGGAGCCCTCCTAGAGACATAAGGAGTCTCTCTGTCTGCCAGCTGAGAAAGACATGTTGCTGAGAGAAATGCACTGCTGAGAGACATGAGAGAGACATGCTGCTGAGAGAGAGACATGTTACTGAGAGAGACTGAGAGACTTTTGGCTAAGAGATCACTGGCTGAGAGAGACTGAGCACATTCCTGACCTTGAATTGTAGCCTGTTGCTTCCCTAATAAACCCCATAATCTGTGAGTTCTGTGTGGCCACTACAGTGAATTATCACACCCAGCAGAGATGTGGTTGGTGCCACAGAAGGGAAGGTTGATGTCAAGGTTAGTAAGAGGGCTGGCGAGTGGCAGCATATCTGGCCTCATAGGAACAGGCCTTGGACTGCTGCTGCTGATTCTGTCATTCTCTTGTGTACTTAAAGGAGGTCAGAGGATGCTGCCTCCATGCCCCTTTTGCAGGTGCCATCGAGTTGGTTCTGACTCATAGTGACCCTACATACAACAGAATGAAGTACTGCTATGCTTGAGCCCATTGTTGCAACCACTGTGTCAGTTTACTTTTACCCAATAGACCATGTATTCCTACATTCTGGTTCTTTTATAGGGCACTCCTCTGTCACTTTGGAATGCCTTCCCATCCAGTTCACCTGTTAAACTTCAATTCTTGTGTGAAGTTTAGCTAAAAGTGAAGCCTTCTCTTATTCTACCAATCCTTCCATCCATGTGCCCCTCTAGCACTTTTCACACACCTGGGGTGTTGCATATTTTGCACAAAAGGATTTGTATCCATGTCTGTGAGCTCTTTAAGTGCAGGGACCATGCCTGAAATACAGGAATCCTTGGTGGCTTGCATAATGACTGACATACTAGATGTTCAATAAATGGTAAATGATTGAATAGCTGAATGAATATTTGCTTTCTTGAAATCATACTAACTCTATGTGCTTATATTTTATCTAATCTACATAATCAGAGCAGTTCAGCTTTTCTCTTGACTATATTGCTTTCTTATGAGCCTTGGAAGCACATTTTTTTTCCTACATTGTTATTTCATAAAGTACCTCAGAGAGACATGTCATTTTTTTTAAAAACTGTGTAAGTTTCTTTAATTTTTTTTTTTTTCATTGTGATTTGGGTGAAAGTTTACAGAGCAAATTCACTTTCCATACAGCAGTTCACATACACATTGTCTGATGATATTGACAGTTTACCCCAATGCAACACCTCCCCTCCCACTTCCTGTCAATAGTTACCTCTTGCCTGTGTCCATCCCTCCATGCACTCCTGCCCCTGAACTGTCTCCCTGTGCATAAACAGACCTTCTTTCTCCCATGATTGTTCTCTCCAAGGGATGTACCTACCTCAGGTACATGTCCAACTCTTATGCCTGTCTCTCGTTTGGCTGGAAGCCACAGGTGTGGGTTCAATTCCAGACTTGAAGGGCAGCTAGGGACCATAGTCTCAGTGCCTCCACCAGGCTTTATCAGACCAGGTTTGCTGGTCTCCTTTTTTTTTTCCCAAATGATTTTGAGTTTGAGACATGTCATTTTTAATGTGAAATTTTGTCACATAACTGATCTAACAGGTGAAAAGATAGCATTTATTTACATTGGAAGATACTCACTTTTCTAAGATAATTATAAATAAGTTGACCCAGTATTGCCAAAAATTATTTTAGTCCCACCAAAAATCAATGTGTCTGACATTATGTACTAATTTCTAATTTCTTTCCTCTTCTTAATTTAGGAGAACAGTGTCTAAGGCATATAGCAAACAATAGTAAATATTTTAGTAATCCTTCTTCTTTCACGAGGTCATGGCAATGCATACCAAGAAGCCAAACCCATTGCCATTGAGTCAATTCCAACTCATAATGACCCTATTGGATAGAATAGAACTGCCTCATAGTTTCCAAGGCTGTAATCTTTACGCAAGCAGACAGTCACATCTTTCTTCCATATAGTGGCTGATGTGTTTGAACTGCCAACCTTTAGCTTAGCAGCCAAGTGCTTAACCTCTACACCACTCAGACTTCTTAGCCAAAACATAGTTTATATATTTTTTCCTTTCTTTCTTGTCTAGGACTAAGTTTTATCTTCAACACTGCTTTCTCTGCATTACCTATATCAGGTTGGGAAATATAGTATCAGGACCTGGAACCTTGAAAATAATGAGACATTTCAACACTCTAGTGATGATCAGAATCCAATATGCAGAATGAAAACCACTGACAGACATTGCTAACTTCTAGCAAGCAGTTCCCAGCATCTAGAGTGAATTCCCACTTACATGTGTATGTGGGTTTTCCATACTACAGTCCTTTTTCCTTAGAAAATTAATGGAGTACATGAGGAAGGCAAACATTATAAGGAATCAACATTTATTCCAGAATCAGAAGATGTAATTTTTTTATTATCCACTATTTTGTATCTGAATCAAGTCTATTGTATGTCTGTGTTCTCTCTTTTAGCACAGACATCTGTGTTCTCTTTATTAACTCAGATAATCAGGAGTTGACTATATAAGCTAATAATAGATTTCAGATTTCCTTCTGGAAAGCACGTGAGCACATGTGAAAGGAAGCATTATTAGCCAAATAAACCTATTGGTTTCTAATGATTAACATTTTGACAAGCTGTTGTCTTACTTGAAGGCTGTACATCATATATTATATAATTTCAAAGTCTTTTTCATATTCTTTATCTGAATGCTAATATTGCTCATTTTCATTGAAATTTTGAGGAAACCTTCAGCTGTATTTTAGTCTGTTCAGCACATTCCTAGTCCATTGCTGTGTTTTAGGCTGCCATTAATTTACAGCTGGGTTGTGTTTCTATTATTAGCTATTAATATCTTCTTGAATAGGACAACATCCAAATAAGTATATCAAGTTCTTTAAGCTAAGTCCAGGCAGCCCTTGGGTTATAAAAGAGATCCATGCCTAAGTGTGTCTTTAATTTGAATTTGTAGGTAAGCTGGAACAGGTGCATATAGTTCTTATTTAGCCTTACTTTAGTGCAAGAAAAGGCTGGAAGCCTTTTCAATGATTTAAAAGCTGCATGTGTAGCAAATGAAAGTGATTATGATGAAGAAACTGTTGCAAGTCAGAGCTTGGTTCAGTTGTTTTGAAATGAAGGCATATTTACATAAATTAAAAGGCAAGTAGTAGTTGCCTGTTAAGTCATAAGCCTGACATTTGTTAACCAGGAACTTACTGTTTTGCTATTAACTAACAATTTATTTGCACCCTAAAGTTGCCAGATGGAAAACTAAAACTAAACTATCAAAATCAAAATTAACCTGAATCATTTCCCTGTGTTTTGTATTGATATATTCCATTCCAGGCAATTTTTAGTGGTACTTTAAAATAGATCTTTAATATAGTTATTAAGCTGTGTCTTTTATTGAATAAGAGCTGGTGTCATGTGTTTATAATACTGTTTTAGCAATCCCAAGAATGTGTGCTATTGTGGTTGAAGCCTTCATTATTGACTGGTTATAAATAAACTATAAAACTTTTTTATAAAGTTTTCAGGGATGTTGTCAGGGATGGCAGGCATTGATCTATGGGTGGATAAATGAGTGGACAGGGTGAATGATCAGGTAAGTCTAGGCAGGGGGGAGTGTGCCCATAACCACATATGGAGTTGGCAGATGATGTTTCTATAAGCATATTTGTATGTTCTGTAAAAATGTCCAGGTGCATAGTAGAGCTAATAGGGGACAAAGTTGTGGTGTCTTCTTGGCCACAGCCAGCTACCCGGAGGGAGCTAGTAGTTGGACCTGTGGGCTCAGGACCATGGTCACAGGAGACATCAAGCTCAGTTGACATAACATACTACACAGAAATATTGTTCTACATCCTACTTTGATGAGTAGCAACTGAGATCTTAAAAGTTTGCAAGCACCCATCTATATGCAACAATGGATCTCTCCTTGTCTAGAGCAATGAAGAATGAAGAAAACCAAAGATACATGGAAACAATTAGTTCAAGGGACCAGTAGACCATGTGACCCTCAGCCTATATGAGCATGAGACTAGAAAAACTAGATGGTGCCTGGCTACCACTGTCAGTCACTCAGAGGGGGATCAGTGCAGGAGATCCTGGATAGAGTGGGAGAACAAAGTGGAACAAAACTCAAAATCATTAAAAAAAAAAAAAGATAGAGCCTTGTGAGACCTTTGAGACTATAGTCCCTAGCTACCCTTCAGGTCTGGAATTAAACTCATTCCTGTGGCTTCCAGCCAAATAATAGGTACATGGGGTGAACATTTACATTAGGTAGATACATTACTTAGAGCAATCAATCATGGAGAACAGAAGGGCAGTGTTTGCACAGGAAGACAGCTAAGGGGGTGGGAGTACACTGGAGGCAAGGACACAAGGAAGAAAGAACTATGGGAAGGAAGTGGGAGGGGAGCTGTTGCATTGTGGGAAACTACAGTTAGTGTCATGAGACAAAGAGTATGTGAACTGCTGCATGGAAAATGAATTTGCACTGTAAACTTTCACCCAAATCACAATAAAAATTTAGAAAAAAACTCATTATATTATCAAATTTTTTAGAAATAACAAATAGAGAAAGTTCGTTCATTCATTTAACCATACTTCTAAAGGTGCCAATATCCAGGGAAGAAACTGGGGATACAATAATGAAAAGAAGTGGTCGCTTGCCCGAAACATTTTCTGATAAACAAATAATGGAGGTGTAATGTTAACACATTAGGTATAATATGAATATTATTATGCTATAATAATAATATTATTATGCTATTATGAGATAGCAGCACATATATCTGCCTGGGAGAGTTAGGATGGTTTCACAGAATAGGTAATGCTTGTCCTATGACTTGAAAAATTTATCAGATGGGTATTGGAGGAATATGATGAGGATGGAAAGGAAACAAGGAGAGGTAAAGCGAGCAATACCCTGGAGCTAGAAAAATTTGGGCTTTAGTCCTTGCACTTGACTGCTAACGACAAGGCTGGTGGTTCAAACCCACAAGCCACGCCTTGGAAGGAAGGCTGGGCAATCTACTTCTGTAGCGATACTGCCTCGGAAACCCAAGGAGGAGTCGCTATGAGTTGGGTCCGACTCGACGGCACATAACAACAACAACATTGTCTTTCGGTAAATGATAACCTCTTAGAGACTGTGTTTTGTTTTGTTTGTTTGTTTTTTCTTTTTCTTTTGAGATAATGTAGGTGGCAGCATCTAGCACAGAACTTTGAATATGGTTTTATTGTTATTACGTGCCACCAAGTTATCTTTGACTCATAGTGTCATTATGTATAACAGAATAAAATGTCGCCTGATCCTGCACCATCCTCAAAATTGTCGCTCTGTTTGAGCCCATTGTTACAGCCATTGTGCCACTCCATTTCATTGAGGATCTTCTTCTTTTCCTTTGACCCTCTACTTTACTAAGCATGGAATCTTTCTCCAGGGGTTGGTCCCTCCTAATGCTATGACTAAAGTAAGATGAAGTCTCTCTATCCTTACTTCTGAGGAGCATTCTGGCTGTCCTTCTTCCAAGACTGATTTCTTTGTTCTTGTGGCATATTTAATGGTATATTCTATTGTATGTTCAATATTCTTCACCAACACCACTGTTTAAAAGTGTCGATTCTTCTTTGGTCTTCCTTTTCCTATTTCTTTTTAAATTTTTACTGTGATTTGGGTGAAAGTTTACAGAGCAAATTCCTTTGCCATATAGCAGTTCATACACATTTTGTTTCATGACATTGACTGCAATTCCCCACGATGTAATAGCTTTCTCCCCGCTTCTTCCCCATAGTTACCTCTTCCCTGCATCCATCCCTCCGACACATTCCTGCCCCTCAAGCTGTCTCCCCATGACACTGCCCTTCTGTTCTCCCACGATTGATCACTCCAAGGAGTATATCCATCTACCTGATGTAAATGTTCACCCCATATGCCTGACTGTTATTTGGCTGGAAGCCACAGAAGTGAGTCCAGTTTCAGACCTGAAGGATAACTAGGGGTCATAGTTTCAGGGGTCTCACCAGGCTCTATCAGACTGACAAACCTGGTCTTTTTTTTTTTTTTTTTAGATTTTGAGTTTTGTTCCACATTGTTCTCTCACTCTATCCAGGATTGCCTACATAGATCCCCCCTCCAAGTGGTTGACAGTGGTAGCTGGGCATCATCTAGTTCTTCCAGTCTAATAGTCATAGAAGCTGAGGATCGCATAATGTACAGTCACTTGGCTAATTATTTCCATGCATCTTTTGTTTTCTTCATTCTTCTTTCCTCTGGATAAAGAGAGACCCATCATTGCATCTAGATGACCGCTTGCATGGTCTTCCTTTTTCATTGTCCAACTTTTGCATTGCTTATGGCAGGTACTCAGTAAGTATTAGTTTTACCCTTCTTACCTCCTTTGTGCTTTTTGACAACCTTGTAGGACAATAGGACAGATGGTATTGTCACCATTTTAAAGATGAGGAAAGTGGGGTTCAGAAAGTTTAGAAAACTTGCTTTAAGGTCACACAACAAGTAAGTTAGTGTCAGATGTCTTCTGACAGAACTCATTGCATTACATTATGCTGAAACAAAGATTCCAGGCTTTTTTTTTTTTTCATTCATTTAGTTATTTATCCAGTCAATATATATTTCTTGAGCATCTTTTAAATGTCAGACATATGCCTATGCACAGATAAGAACAAAACTAAACCAAACTCACTGCTGTCGAGTTGGACACGACTCATAGTGACCCCTCCTTGAATTTCTGAGTCATTATCACTACGGAAGTAGATTGCCCAACCTTTCTTCTGAACAGATGAGACAGCAGGGAACAAGTAGACAAAGTTTCTGCTGTCATCGAGCTTACAGTTCATCAGAAAAGACAGACTTGACACCAGCCAATTCAGTAACTCCTCATGAGTGTTATGAAGGGCCACAGGTGCTCTGAGAGTGTAGTAGTAGAAGACTTATTCTAATGTGGGGGTTCTGGGAAGTCCTGTGAGGGAAAGTAACATTATTTTTCCAAGGCTTGAAGAATGAGCAGGAGTCATTTGGGTGGAGAGGAGAGATTTTGTCAAACAGTGGGAGGTTTGGCAAAAGTGTAAATGGGAACATGATATGTTCAAGGAACTGAAATTGATCCAAGATAGCAGGATCAGAGAGCATAAGTAAAAAAAAAAAAAAAAAATGACAAGAGGTCACTATTTAGAGTTCGGCAGGGATCGAGTGATAGAAGGCTTTATGAGCCAATTTAAACAGTCAGGGTATTAGTCTAAAGGCAAAGGGTATTGCTGTTTCTGCACTGTATAAAAGGCCGGGCCAGAGGTCAAATGACGAATGAAATCTATTTCTTTGCTTATCTCACAGTGGGAGGGGCTTATTTATTTACTTATTTATTTATTTTCAAATTCCTTACAAAAGCTCCTATAGGCTTGCAGTGGCTCTGATGCAAAGCCACCTAAAGTTTTAAGCAGGGGAATTACATCATCTATTTCCCACGATCACTCAAGATGTGTTGTAGGTTGGCTAAGAGGGGACAAAACAGGAAGGATCTGGGAAACCTGTCAGCATCAGTGAGTCAGTGGTGGTTTAGACCAGGGTTGTGGCTCTGGGGAGAAAAGTGAGATCTTTAGGATGTAGCATCCACAGGACTGTGTTTGACTGGCCGGGGAAGGAAGAGCAGAAGAGGATGAGAGGAGATTGAGATGCTCCTTGCTTTTCTGGCTTGAGCAGGAAACCATAGGAGCTTCAGGTGCAATCACGTTTAGGTTAATAAAAGCTACTGTATTTACCCCAAGGTAGGAAAATGTCAAAATCACCTGCAGTAGAGGACTCCATAAAAGCATTTAAATGTCCTTTGGGACCAGCAGGCAGGACATTACACCTAAAGTGACCGTTCTCTTTTTTCTTTTTTATTTCCTGCTAAGAAAGCACCATCTCTTTGATATTTTCATTTTACTTCTTAGGCTCTTGTATATATCCATTTGGCAAAATTTATTCTACTGGGACATTAGTTGTTACCTGTTACCTGACTTTAGCTTTAATGTAAAAGATATTTTAAAAAAAAAAAAAAAACTGTAATTATAAAGAAGATTGAGTGTGTGGGCACCTGATTCATTTCCCTGGGTGGCAGCATGACTCACCATCATTAAAGTAGTTTTGCTTTGAGATGCCTGATGCCTTTATTGGTTCTGAATTTTCTCTGCCCTGCAGTGTGAGCAATAAGATAAGTTTCTCTCATGGGTCATTCATTGCTCTTCATCTCTACTATGAGTCAGATGTTTTGCATTTCAAAACATTATCCTGCCTACAATTTCCCTCTTTATAAATTATGCAGAAAACTTCTACCAACAATATTCTCATTTACTGAATTTTTAGATTTGTATCTGTCAAACATGTTCTAGTTGTTTTGCTATATTGTAGCGAGCAGTTTATGGTCAACAATAATTAGAATGTGGTACTGTTTTATTTGTTTTCTCATGGTTGTCTAAACATCAAGGTGCCTCATTAAATAAAAGCACAAATCATCTGTTGTTGTTGTTGTTGTTAAGTGCCGTCGAGTCGTTTCCGACTCATAGCGACCCCATGCACAGCAGAACGAAACACTGCCCGATCCCGCACCAGCCCCACAATCCCTGCTATACTCGAGCCCATCATCGCAGCCACTGTATCAATCCATCTCGTTGAAGGCCTCCCCCTCTTTCGTCGACCCTCCACCCTACCAAGCATGACATCCTTCTCCAGGGAATGGTCCCTTCTGACAACATGACCAAAATAGGTGAGACGAAGTCTGGCCATTCTTGCTTCCAAGGAGCATTCTGGCTGCACTTCCTCCAGGACAGATCTGTTAGTTCTTTTAGCAGTCCATGGTACTTTCAGCATTCTTCGCCAGCACCACAACTCAAAAGCATCAACTCTTCTTCGGTCTTCCCTATTCATTGTCCAGCTCTCACATGCATACAAGGTGATTGGAAATATCATGGCTTGTGTCAGGCGCACCTTAGTCCTCAAGGAGATATCCTTGCTCCTCAGCACTTGAAACAGTTCCTTCGCAGTTGACTTTCCCAATGCTACACGTCGTCTAATGTCCTGACTGCTGCTTCCGTTGGCATCGATTGTAGAACCAAGCAATGTGAATTCCTTGACAACCTCAATCTTCTCTCCATTGATTGTGATGCTGCTCATTGGTCCAGTTGTGAGGATTTTTGTTTTCTTTATGTTGAGATGTAATCCATACTGCAGACTGTATTCTTCAACCTTCATCAGTAGGTGCCTTAAGTCATCCTCACTTTCAGCAAGCAAAGTTGGATCATGACAAATTATGGATAACATTGAGAAGAATGGGAATCCCTGAGCACTTGATTGTACTCATGAGGAATCTGTACCTTGACCAGGAGGCTGTCGTTCGAACAGAACAAGGGGACACTACATGGTTTAAAATCAAGAAGGGAGTGCATCAGGGTTGTATTCTTTCTCCACACTTATTCAATCTATATGCTGAGCAAATAATCCGAGAAGCTGGACTATATGAAGAAAAACGTGGTATCAGGATTGGAGGAAGAATCATTAACAACCTGAGATATGCAGACGATACAACTTTGCTTGCTGAAAGTGAAATCATCTGTAAGTAAATTTAAATAGTCTGATAATGAAGGCATATAAAAAGCTCTCTCTGGATCCTCTGTCTCCCTCTAGTTGCAGTCAGTTTCTTTCTTACATTCATCCTTCTTGAAAGAGTTGTCCACATTTGGTGTACCCACTTTCTCATCTCTTAGTCATTCCTCAAGAACTACTGTACTGTTTCACTGAAATCTGCTCATTTAGGCCACCAAGAGGAGCCCTGGTGGCGTAGTGCCGAAGGCATTTGACTGCTAACCAGAAGTCGGGCAGTTCAAACCCACCAGCCATTCCTCAGAAGGAAGGTTGGGCAATCTACTTCCATAGAGATACTGCCTCAGAAACCCAAGGAGGGGTCTCTATGAGTAGGATCCGACTTGATGGCAGTGAGTGAGTGAGGCCACCAGGAGTGTCTGTCTCTTGCTAAATACAACAGACAAATTTTATCTTACTTAACCCTTGAAACATTCTCTGCAGGCTCAGTTATACCATACTCTCTTGATATTCCTTCTACATCTCTGTTGCCCTTCTTGGTCTCTTTTTGTGAACACCTCTCTACCTCTGCCCATTCCTCAGGGTCCTAGATGAGGTCCTCTTCTCTTCTCTTATTCTACATACTGTCCCTGGGTGATCCCAGTCACTTAGATGACTGTCTCAGTGCTGCTGTAACGTAACAGAAATACTACCGATAAGTGACTTCAGAGGCCAGAAATTTGTTTTCTCAGGGTTTTGCAGGCTAGAAGTTTCAATGTAGGGTATGGCTCTTGAGGGAGGGTTTTCCTTGTTTATTTCAGCTTCTGGTAACCGCCAGTAATCCTTGGCATTCATGGGCTTGTAGATGCATCTGTTCCTGTTGTCTGTCTTCCTCTCCCCCGCCCCTCCCCACACTGTGGGTGTCTCTGTGTCTATTCTGGTCGTTTTATAACTCAAAGGTAATTAGGTTTAGGATCTACCCTATACCGGTATGACCTCATTAACATAATAAAAGAAAAAACCTGTTTCCAAACAGGATCACATCCACAAGTCCGAGGGCCAGGAATTCAATGCACATTTGGAAGCACAGTTCAATCCATAACAGTGACTTTACTGCTCAGCTTTATGCTGATGTTCCTCCAAGTTGTATTCAGGTCCAAACCTCTCTTCTGAGTGAGTTCTAAACACTGAAATTCATCTTCCTCCTTGCCTTCTCCACTTAGATGTCCCAATGGTACTTCAATCAACCTGTCTAAAACTGAACCCATCATTTTGACCCTTCAAGCCCACTTCCATGTTTCCAATTTCAAAGAACAGTACCCTGTCCACACCAACCCAACTGTTTAAGCCATAAGTTTAGGTGCTATCCATAACAGATTTCTTCATCTTGATTCTACCTACTAAATTCTCCTCAAATGTGTCCACTTTACTTCATCCCAGTTGCCAATACCTGAGTTCAAGTTACCATCCTCTTTCACCTGGATTATTGCATCAGCCTCTTAATTGTTTTTCCTACTTCCAGTTTGCCTCATTTGCTGTCATCCCTACCTAGAAAAGTCTTTCAAAATGAAAATCTGATCAAGATTGGCCTCCATTAAAACGTCCAAATATATTGACTTAAAAGAATTTTTATAATCTGGTCCATATTCACCCATTCACCACATCATATTCTACTTCCTCATACCACTTTATTTTATCACCTTCTGATCTGCAGTGTTTGCAGTTTCCTGAACATACCATGTTCGCTCCACTCACCAGGTTTCTGCATATCCTGTTCCTTTTATTTGGAACTCATATCTCACAACTTCTCTCCCTCTGCTCCAGGGACATACCTGGCTAACTCTTAGGGCATACGTGGGCTGAGTGTGAATCCTATACTGTAAAATACTGTAATGCTTATCATACTACATTAATTATTTTATTTTATTTTATTTTATTTTTGTTGTTGTATATTCCTAAACTTCATAATAACAGAAATTATAGCTTTCTAGCGGAATTTCTAACACCAACTAGAGTGTTAGTAAATTAATTATTGCCTAATGTTTATTGGGAAAAGGATAAAGGAAAGAATGAAGCAAAGCAATTAATCAATAAGATTTAGTCTGAAAAATGATAAGCCAAAGTAAGTTTAGTTGTGAAATTTTAGAATATTGCAGAATGTAATTTTTTCCAATTATTATACTAACAAAATATATTAATTATCAGTGAGACTTTATTTTAAGTTACTTCATAACTTTCTTCTATGTGTAGAGAAAATTCATGGTTCTTGTTGTTGTTGTTGGGTGACATTGAGCTGACTTGAACTCATAGTGACCCTATGTACAACAGAACGAAACACTGCCCAATCCTGTGCCAGCCCTACAATCTCTGCTATACCTGGGCCCATAGTTGCAGCCGCTGTGTCAATCCATCTCATTGAGCGCCTTCCCCTTTTTCGTTGACCCCCTTCTTTACCAAGTATGATATCCTTCTCCAGGGAATGGTCCCTTCTGACAACATGACCAAAGTAGGTGAGACGAAGTCTGGCCATGCTCGCTTCCAAGGAGCATTCCAGCTGCACTTCCTCCAGGATGCTCCCCACCACTTGTTCAAGGAGCCCTGGTGGTACCACAGTTAAACTTTCAGGTTGGTGAAAGGTTGGTGGTTCGAGTCCACCTCACAGTTGTGTGAGAGGAAGACCTGACGATGTACTCCTGTAAAGATCACAGTTATACTCTGTCCCGTGGGGTTGGTATGAGTCATTATCAGCTTGATAGCCCCTAACAACAGTGACAGTGCCTGTATCATAACTAGGTGTTTCCACCTTTCTTTATTAATGAAATGTTCTGGCCTTTGTTGGTACTGCAGGATATATTGTTTCCTAAAATTTCTTGAGCATATCTCCAAAAGGACAATATTAAGCAATCACTAGAATTCTAATTATACAAAAGAGAAAGCAAAAACTATTGATGCCCTAACAAAATGTCTCCAGATGTTAGCCTGTAAGAACGAAAGAAAAAAGAAATATGAATTTGTAATGTACATTTGTTGCTTTTGTGAAACAGTTAGGCCTTTCTCTATATATTCTTGCTGAAAGCTCTGGGTATTTAGGTGACCAAGAAGTTAAAAGGCTTTAGACATGCAGGGTTGTATCCATTTTGCCTACACTAATAAATTTTCTCCCATGAGAGGATCTGTGGTAGACCTCGTGCTTGTAATTATTGAAAATGCCCTAGGTTCAACTATATTGTTGTGTTGTTGTATGCCTCGAGTCAGACCTGACTCATAATGACCCCTCCTTGGGTTTCCGAGGCAGTATCACTACAGAAGTAGATTGTCCAACCTTCCTTCCAAGGAGTGGCTGGTGGGTTTGAACTGCCAGCCTTCTGATTAGCAGTCAAGTGCCTTAGGCACTACCCTACCAGGCCTCCCTCAACTATATTGTTGTTGTTTTGTTGTTGTGTGCCATCGAGTCGGATTAGACTACTAGGTCATATAGGTGTTGATGAGAAGAGAAGTGGAAATGCCTCACTTTCTTGCAGCATTCCTTCCATAGATAAATAAAGATTACTCCAGGGAGTTCATTGTAGTCTTTGCAAGAAGGTAAGTTTTCAAAAGGAATTCTAAGCCTTTGTATTTTGCTCTGCTTTGCATTTGTGCTACTTGGTGGTATTAAATTCACACAACTTTCAGAACATATAATTATAATATTCACTAATTAAACAGGAAAAGTCAACCAAATTAGATGCAGTTAGGAGAATGTCTTGGCATAACCCAGTGGGTCTGCCTAGATTTATTGTCATTAAAGTAACCTAAGTAGACAGCATTCACAGCTTAGTGTTTATTATTCTTCATTTATTTTTAGTCCTTTTTGACAAATTCGTAGCAGAAGATTCTAGCTTTACTGTATTGTGTGGGGCTTCTAGGTACTTACATAACCACTTCTAAAAACCTTATGTAGTAATTTTCTTCACTCAAGATTTGTTTTTCAAATGCCCAGTAATTTTAGAGTAGTTAACATGATTTCCTTCATTTCAGCAATGAAAGTTGTCATTGTCAATTAGCTTTTGCTAGGTAAATCACCTCTATTGTTATTACGAAATGTCATTCATGTTTTATATATGTTAACTCATATAATCCTCACAACAAGCCTAAATCAAAAAAGAAAAAAAAGAAAGAAAATCCAGTTGCTGTCAAGTCAATTCCAACTCATGCAACTTAACTCAAGTATTCCACACCTCTGGATGGATTCAAACAGCTAATCTTTGAGTTTGTACCACCCCGGGACTTCCACGACAACAGTAGGTGTTGTTGTCATCTGTGTTTTACAGATGGAGAACTACAGTATGGGGAGAGTTGAACTGACTTGCCTATATTTGTGTGGCCAGACAGTGAAGGTGGGGTATGAATCCAGACATTCTGTCTCAAGACCTGTTTTCTTTACCACATTACCTTGAATCTCAAGAATCTTAATATGTCACATTTGTAATATACTTTAGAAAGTGCATATCACTTTTGCTTTGACTGACACTTGATTCTTTATTTTGGAATTTTCATTGTATGTCACCTGGCAAATCCAAAATCCGCAAGTTAGAAAACAGAATAGAAATTCCAGCAGTCTTGTGTCCCAAAGTTAGTAGGCTGCTCAGTGAAGAGAGGATTTCTGGCAGGA
Source organism: Orycteropus afer afer (assembly GCF_000298275.1). Lineage (NCBI taxonomy): Eukaryota > Metazoa > Chordata > Mammalia > Tubulidentata > Orycteropodidae > Orycteropus > Orycteropus afer. The sequence goes on along the minus strand of NW_006921764.1, from coordinate 3,672,147 downwards.
TATCCATTTATAGTTTCGAAAAATCTTTCTCCCTCATGGATGTCTCAGTATTTTTCTTTTAAAACCTCCAATTGATTGGATAAGGCCCACCCATTTCATGGAGGGTACATGGCTTTGCTAAGGCTAACTGGCTTAAATGTTAATCACAGGTAAATACCATTCTAACAACATCTGGCAAATGTTGACCAAACATATAGACAGCATAGCCTAGTCAAGTTAAGACATAAATTTAACCATCACAGACATAAGATGATCTAGAGAAGACGACCTTTTCTTTCTCTGATATCCCCAAATTCTAGGAGTATCTGAGGCATTTAGGAAGTACCAGCTATGTAACAGAACTACTTTTTCTTTATTCAGCCAGTGTTTACGTTAGGCACCAGGGATACAGACATAAAATCCCACCTTTTACCTGAAGGAACTCAAAGATCAGAAGGTTTTGCTTAAATGAGAGACAGAAAAATATCTCTACCTTGCTGCTGACACAATGAAGAAATATCTAATAGTTTAAAGTCAAGGATAAAATGATGTGCAATCTCTCTGATAAAATGATCATTGCTTTTCTCTCTCTATCCCATTATACATGCCATCCTAATGAAAATGCATGCTTTTTGCTTAGAGAAATTTCTGTGGATTGCCACCAGGTAGACCTAACCTATTCAGCCTGTTATGTCTGCAGGGGCCTTTCACATATATCAACTCTTTCAATTTATTTTATATGCTAATTTCCTCTTGTAGATATTATTCTTAGCAGATGGGAAAACAAGATTATGTAACTTTCCATAGTCCATGGTAGTAAATGACAAAGAAAGGATCCAAATGTATTTTGACCTCAAATTCAGAACTCCTGATGGTAGCTAGCTAGTTGTATTTTATCCTATTTATAGGCCCAGAGAAAGCAAAGTTATAAAGGTCTAAAATTTACAAGTATGTTTTTTTGTTTTAAGAAGATCCAGTATATAATGGTTAAGGCATTTGGTTGCTAACCGAAAGGTTGGTGATTTTAGCCTACCAGCTGCTCCGTGGAAGAAAGATGAGACAGTCTGCTTCCATAAAGATTTACAGCCTTGGACACCCAATGGGGGTTGCTATGACTTAGAATTGATTCAATGGAAGTGAGTTTGGTTTGGAATTTTTTCCTATATATTTTTTAATTGAATTAAACTAATTTAAAGTAATATTTCAATTTAGAAGAAATGTTTCAGTTATTATTGCTTTTCAAAAAGTTACTCCAAAACTTAGTAGATTAAACATTCATTATATTATTATCTTATAATTTCCATGGATAAGGAATTCAAGGCACGGTTACCTGATTGACTGTGTCTCAGGGTCTCTCTTGCATTTGCAGTCTGGTGGTGGATGGCACTGGAACAGTGGGCTAGAGAAACTTGGACCTGGCCATGTGTCTCTCTTCAGGTAGTCCTGGGCTTCTCCATGTGGTCTCTATACATAAGCTAGTTTGGACTTCCTCAAAACTCCAATGCTAGTGCTTGAGATACAAGGTGGAAGGTGTATGGCCTTTTCTGACAGCCTCAGAAGTCTCACAACATCACTTCTACCATAATCTGTAGGTCCCAGGTGAGTCCCAAATCTATAGAGATTCAAGGGGATGAGGATTAGACTATACTTTGTGATGGGATATAGCAAGATTCTAGAAGAACATATGGGGTAGGAGATATTGTCACGATCTCTGGAAAATACTGTCTGCCATAGCCTACCCTCTAACCAAAGAGTACAACTCCTTCTCACAGGTAAAATATGCTCACCTCTTCTCAAGACCCCCCCCAAAAGTTTAATCCCATTTGACACTAGTCTCAGACTTGAGGTTCATCATCTAAATCAAGTATAGGTACAGGTGACTCTCCTTAGCTGCTCTTCCTTAATTAAAGCCTTTGAGTACAATTCCTCTTAGTCTAAATTTCTGTGAAATGAAGACATGCTTTATCTGCCTCATACATGTCCACCATACAATGAAGTTACAAGCATAGGTTAATTGCAATAGACACATCTATTAAAAGCGATGGGGGAAAAAAAATGAAGACACACAGCAGTCATTTATTTGTCCATAGAAATTCTGAAATCCAGTCAGGTACACATGGTCATTCCTTCATTAGGAATCCAGACCAAACCTATTCTCTGGGAGTTATCCCCAAGGCCCTTGACTATACCCCCTGAGGTTTTGGTTCCTCAGAGTAAACCTTCCTTTTCCATAGTAAGTAACCTGTTTACAACTAACTTATCTTCTCAGCCTACTTCCTGTCCATAGTAGTTCCAGAAGCCTCCCTTTATTTTTGACTATCTCTGTCCTATTTTGTCTAAACTTACAATGTTTCCACAATAAAATTCTTAAAAACTTCGTGGGTTTTCTATAAATCATATTGGGTTTTACTCTGTTAGAAAAAGGCCATCACCATAAATCTCTTTGAGATAATCCCTCTCTACTTTGGGTTCCCTGTGAGTCTGCTAAGAAACAGCATCTGTAAGATACTTAGAAGCCCTGTATTTTGTTTAATAGAAAGGATCTATGAGCCATGCCTTCAAGATCCTTAGAGAGACTTTTGTATGTCTTAAATGTTCTACGAGGTACAACCTTACATCTTTCTGAATTTTTAACAGATAACCTTATAGTTTCAAACTGTATTTGGTCTTTAGTGTGAGGCTGTTTTTTAATTAGAGAATTATGTGCCATCTGGAGATGCTGAGAATGGCCTGAGTGTCCCAGTGTGCATTGCCTTTTCTGACCTAGCTAGGGAAGTCTTGTACTGTTTCTACAAGCAAGTCACAAACCTGCCTAGATTCAAGGGTACAGGAAATAGAATCTGCTTTTTGATGAGAAATTGACAAAGTTCTAGAAAAATATATGAAATGAGAAATACTGCTACAGCCAATTTTGGAAGATACACTCTACCTTAAATAGTTATTATAATAAAATGCAACATTTTAAAAGAAACTTACTGATACTAAGACGTGCAAATCCCTTCAAAGTAGTCACCTTGAGAAAATGCCTGCTTCTTCCCAAAAGTTTACTTTGGTCTAGAGCACTTTTTGTAGCTTAGTTTTTGGAGTTACTTTAGAAAAGCTTAAAAATATCATTATGACTGCGTGCTTTGTACTGTTGTCTCCATTTGTTGACAACAAACAATTTTATGATGATTTAATTTTCTTTGCCTTAAATATTCCTTGGTTGGAGTTTCCAGACTCTAGAACTTGTACTGATGTTCTCTTTGGATTCCAGGGAATAGAACAAGGTACAGTGTTTTTCTCAAGTGTTTCTTCAGGTACTGCTAGCCATATAAAAGCAAGAGTTTAATAGAAACCTCACTCTATTCAAGAATTATATCTTAAAGAACAATGATCAAGTCACTTAACCCTTTCAAGACAAAATTATTTTCTGCTTTGAACTTTTTTGTTAAAATCATGTGTTTTCAGTAATGGAACACATTTTGAATGAAATAAAAACATTTTCTTGAGGTAATATGGGTTTTGATACAATTAGTGGGACACATATATCCTGAGAGGTCTCTGGTGCTGAGATTGTGGGGGAGAGGGCCTGTTTGTTCAGATTCATGCAATTATAGAAGTCCCTACCAGATGGCAGCATGCACTAAAAGTGGGATTGCAACTTCCCACTGAACTCCAGAGGCAGAAAATATCGGTAAGCATTATATGTCCCATGGATCAGGAAAGGGTTAACCTTTCTGCACCACAGTTTTCTTAAAAGTGAAATAAAAATGTGTGGGAGCAAGGCTGCCTTATTTAAATGATTATGTAAACTTCTTTCATCATAACAATCAATGTATTTAACCAAGAGCTAGACTGGAGTCAGGAGGGTGAAGTTCCTGGAAAAATTCTGTAATTAACCAGCTGTTTGACTTCTTTGAAGCCTTTGCAACTTCATTTTAATTTGCTTAAGTGAAGGATTCTAGAAGGATTCTAGATTGGACAACCATCAAGAATTATTTGTTGACTATCTTCTATTTATAAGGAAGCCTTGCAAAACTTAGTGTAGAGCAATTTTATGTAATCATGTCATGGCTCATAAGGAGAGGGTAACACGATACTTAAGCCGTGCAATTTACTTTCATAGCAAATATTTCTAAGATTATTCACTATGATCTGAACTCTTAGGTGACTTCCTTCTCAGAGAGCCTGTTATTGATACATTTGCCAGTAAAAAGCAATATTCAAGATTCCTTTTACTAGCAGAATCTCCCAACAGTATGTAAGGATTTCTTCTTTTATTCTTTTTATAACCTCCAAAGGAGCTCTGGTAGCATAGTGGCTAAGGCACTTGACTGCTAACCAGAAGACTGGTGGTTCAAATCCACCAGCCGCTCCTCGGAAGGAAAATGGGGCAATCTACTTCCGTAGTGATACTGCCTCAGAAACCCAAGGAGGCGTCGCTATGAGTCGGGTCTGACTCGACAGCACGTAACAACAACATAACCTCCAAAAGGAGCTCTGGTGTCGTAGTGCCTAAGGCACTTGACTACTAACCAGAGGGCTGGCTGTTGAAACCTACCAGCGGCTCCTGGGAAAGAAGTTTGGGCAATCTACTTCCATAGTGATACCGCCTGGGAAACCCAAAGAGGGGTCGGCTATGAGTCGGGTCCGACTCTGAGGGCACATAACAACAACAACATAATCTCCAAAATTAAAGCAGTATCCGATAACGTGAGCTTGGAATCAGAGAGCCTCCACAACAACTGTTTGTGTAAGGGTAACACCCATGCTCACCTGCGTGCGCACTAGGGTCTAGGAGCAAAGCACAGAGAAAATTCCCAGATGGGTGAATTTTATGCTAAGGAATTTCAATCAGCATTTTAAATGTCAGTCTGCTCATGCAATTTTTTTTTCACAGCCTCCAACTTTGGCATAAAACTACTTTTTCATATGCATTAACTTCTGATGCATGTCTGAGGTCATAACTGAGTCAAGAAAGAAAGGATTTTCTATTAAGCAAAAGACTAAAGTTCAGAAGTTTATTTTTGTACAGCAAGCGGTGTGACAATTCATGTAGTCATCTGTCATGTCTCTAATTTTGTGGAGATCATTTGAAATGCACATGTACAAAATTTCTTCATTTAAATTTGGTCCTCTGATTGTACTTCTTTTGTTGATGCCATGTGACAATATTCCACATCCTATTTTCTTGTTTTCTTGGTCTGTTCCACTGCTAACACCTAAAGATTTAGAGGAAGAAGGAGAAAGTCAAGATACTCTTCTTAGGTATTATAGCTTTAGATGCCATTTTATCTCCCTTATCTATACTTTTCCTCAGCAGTCGTGTATGGAAACAAATTATTACAGCCATTTTTTTTCTGAAAATAATTTCAAATTCAAAGAGTTCACCTTTGTCCCATTTTGGAATTGTATTTATAACTTCATTTATTTTACCTTTTTTTAGACTTGTAGTTCATTATGTCTTTTGTCAAGCAGTGTAGTTAGAAATATGACTGGTCATTTACTTTGCAGATTCAAGTCAGAGTTTGGATTTATAAAGTAGGTGATACTGTTATTACTACTAGGGAGCTCTGGTAGTGCAGTGCCTAAGGCATTTGACTGCTAACCAAAAGGCTGGTGATTCAAACCCACCAGCTGCTCCTCAGAAGGAAGACTGGGCAATCTACTGTAGCGATACCACCTCAGAAACCCAAGGAAAGATCACTAAGGCGGATCTGACTCAATGACAGTGAGTTTGGTTTGGTTCTGGTTTTATTATCACTACTAAGGATTACTTTTGTTGGGTTTTTACTATAGGTGAATTGCTTCCCTAAGTGCATTGTCTTATTCAGTCTTTTAAAAAATCCTTGGAGGCAGGCCATGGTAAATCAGCATTTCACAGATGCGGGAAATGAGTAACTTGCCCAGGTCTTCAGTAAGAAAGTGGCAGACCTGAGATTTGAGTTCCAGTGCATCAGGCTCTAAAACCACAATAATGTGCACTAGTGGTTCTTAGCAGAAGGTGCTTTTGCTCCCCAGGGAACGTTTGGCAATGTCTGGAAACATCTTTATTTGTCACAACTAAGGGATAGAGGCTAGGACAGCCACCCACAACAGTGAATTATCTGGCCCCGAATATCTATAGTGCTGAGGTTGAAAAGTTCTGATGTATATAAACGCTCTTCTAACATGACTGATAGAGTATTCAGAAACTGTGACTTTTCTTCATCATATAGCATTCAAGAGAAGGCCTATGAAAGCCCACAGACTCCAGGGGAGCTTGAATTCATTGACCCTGCAATCAGCATATGTTCCATTGTGAGTTAGCCAAATAATCCATCAATATTGTTTACAGCTGAAAAGGTGCATATAAAAATTCACAAAGATATGAGCTGTAGAATCCAAGTCAAGTCTTAATGAAATCTACAGTCAAAAACCGTAAACAAGATAGCATATCACAAGACAAAGAAGCTATGTGAATTTAGAACCTAGATTTTTAAAGATGAAGTTAAGAAAACTTCTATTACTGTAATTTGTTCAGCTGAAAAATGACTATTCTTTCCTTTGACAGGAATATTCTTTACTTGCCAGGACCTTGTATATGTCTATAAATCATGATAAGTTCTGGATATTACTAAAAAAAGTCTCAATCATCACATTATTCTATTAAAACAAACTAGTCTGCATTAGAGTTACTCATGTTGAAAGGATGTAAGAAAATGGTACCATAATGTAAATACAAATACATCACCAAACACAGTTTAGTTCAGATGGCATTTTTTTTTTTTTTTTTTATAGTGTAACTTTCTCAAGGAAGAAAGTAGTGTGTTGATTTCCATTCTGATGTAGGCTTCTTTTGCAAGATGGATCAGTGGTCTCAGATAAATTCTGCACTGACTCCTCCTCCGTTTTGTAGGAAGTTTCTGTTCTTTAATACAGTTTACTTTTTATTAAAGTTAGAGTTTTCTCTTTAACTCCTCAAAATCCCTAAGACATAGCACCTTGATTGGGATGTATAAGTTAGGGGTATAAGGTTTCAATCAATATAAACCAGTGGGACCAAAACTTAGGCTTCAAAAAAGAACAGTAATTGAAACAACTAGAGATATTTAAGGAGCTCTGGTAGCATAGTGCCTAAGGCACTTGACTGCTCACCAGAAGGCTGGCAGTTCAAACCCACCAGCCACTCCTCCAAAGGAAGGTTGGGCAATCTACTTCTGTAGTGATACCGCCTCAGAAACCCTAGGAGGGATCGCTATGAGTCGGGTCTGACTGTACAGCACATAACAACAATAACAACAACAGAGATATTTAAAACCAAAAAACCAAACTCACTACCATTGAGTTGATTCTGACTCACAGGGACCCCCACTGGTTTTCCAAGGCTATAAATCTTTATGGAAGCATTCTTCTTCAGCTTACCTTTGCAGAGTGGTTGGTGGGTTCGAGCCATCAACCTTTTGGTTAGCAGCCAAATACCTTTACCACTACACCACCAGAGCTCCTTAGAGATACTTAAGGAGAAGAAAATAGTATAAAAATTTCTTCAAAACACCATCATTGAGGTAAATCAGCTCCAAAACTTTCAGTCTTTATGTCACTCAGTTTAAAGACATTCCATGGATTTGCCTGGGTTGGGCCAAATCAATCCTCTTGGTCAGCAAAGGACAAGTGAATGAGACTTTCACTCATCTTATATGTTGTTGTTGTTGTTATGTGCCGTTGAGTCAGCCCTGACTCATAGCGACCCCTCCTTGGGTTTCTGAAGCAATATCACTACAGAAGTAGGATTGCCCAACCTTCCTTCCGAGGAGTGGCTGGTGGGTTTGAACCGCCAACCTTCTGGTTAGCAGTCAAGTGCCTTAGGCCCTATGCTACCAGAGCTCCTCATCATATATGGAAAGGGTCATTTCTCAGAGAAAAATCATACTATTACTAGATGAAGGAGGGTCACAGTCAGGCAGAAACTGGAGATGTCCACTCTCCTGGCTTCCCTATTTGCCTCTGCCAATCATCTTGAAAGGCTGAGAAATCTATTCCTGTGTCTTCTGATTTTCCTACCATACTTCTTGATGTTTCTACTGGTTCTTTGCTATCACATGTACATAATGGCCTATTTTTGCCCTCTCCTATATTACCCCAGAGTTCCTCCTTTGTCCCATCAGTGGTGAAGCCTATCACCTCCTCTGTCAAACTCCAAGAATAAGAACTGGATATATGTGCAACTTGTAAAATGGGAATGAAACTAAGCATCACACCTGAAATTTCATAATTGCCTTCCTAGACATTTGAAGAAAGTGTTTTTTACACCATACATAATGGTGCTTCAAAATTCCATACCAGATGAAGAAGTTTATCAAGAGGGATATACTTATTTAACAACTAGTTACATTAGCAACTAATTTATTTGCTCTTTAATCCTTGCCCTTGCAAATCATCTCTTCTCACAAATCTTATCTCTTTTCTCTTAGGTTGTGAATTTACCGAGAGCTCTAATTCTCAACCACCATCTATCTTGTCAGTTTATCATATTGTTGTAGTATGTATGTTGCTGTGATGTTGCAAGCTGTGCCATGAGTACTTCAAATACCAGCAGGGTCACCCATGGTGGGCAGGTTTCAGTGAAGCTTCTAGACTAAGTGAAAAACAGCCAATGAAAACTCTATGGATCACAACAGAATATTGTCCAAGATAGTGCTAGAAACAAGGAGCCCTGCTGGTGCGCTGGTTAAGCACTTGGCTACTAAGTGAAAGGTCAGTGGTTCAAACGCAGCAGCTACTTCATGGGAGAAAGATGTGGCAGTCTACTTCCATAAAGATTTACAGTGTTGAAAACCCTATGGGGCAGTTCTACTCTGTCCTACAGTGACTATGAGTTGGAGTCGATTTGACAGCAGTGGGTCTGGTTTTGATTTTTTTGGTTTTTTAGTGCTAGAAAATGAGCCTCCTAAGTCAGAAGGCACTCCAAATGCATAGTGGCTGCAACAGTGGACTTAGGCATGCCAATGATTGTGAGGCTGACGCAGGACCAGGCAACATTCTGTTCTGTTGTACAGGGAATCACCATGAGTTGGAGCTGGTTCAATGGCAGCTAACAATAGCAACAACAGCTAAGGCTAAGGGGATAGGAAATATTTAGTTCTACTCTCCACTTTCATGAAGCTATCACCAAAGTTCCAGGGCTTCTTGTGAGCCCAATCTTGTGCAAATGTGTACAGGAGAGACACGGTACAATATGTTATCCTGAGCATATATGCTGCCTGTTGTTACTGTTTTTACATGCTGCCAAGTCATCTTCCACTCATGGCAGCCCTATGTACAAAAGCATGAAGCGCTGCCCAGTCCTGCACCATCCCCACAATCACTGCCATGCTTTATCCCATCATTGCAGCCACCATGTCAGTCCATCTCAGTGAGGGTCTTCCCCCTCATCATTGATGCAGCCACCATGTTGGTCCACCTCGGTGAGGGTCTTCCCCCTTTTCACTCACCTTCTACTTTACCAAGCATGAAGTCCTTCTCCAGGGACTGGTCCTTCCTGACGACATGACCAAAGTACAAAAGTCTGACCATATGCTGCCTAGACAAGGACAACTAGATTGAAAACCTGGAAAAACATTCAAAGCCCTATGTAAGTAAGAGGTAAATTAGGATATGCTGTTGGTTGCTGTGGAGTTAGCTCTCTTTCATATCGACCTTGTGTATAACAGACCAAAACATTACACTGCCCGGCATCATCCTCCCAATCATGGGCACCACCGTTGCAGCCACTGTGTCAGTCTATCTATTAGAGGGTTTCCTTCACTTCAGTTGACCTACTTTACCAACGTGATGTTCATTTTTTGGTGATTGGTCTTTCCTGATGACGTGTCCACAGTAAGATAGATGAAGTCTTGCCATTCTCACTTTTAAGGAGCATTCTGTTTGTACTTCCTTCATTCTTCTGTTAGCCCATGGTCTAGTCAGTATTTACCACCAACACTACAGTTAAAATGCATCAATTGTTCTATGATCTTTCTTTTTCGTTTTCCAGCTTTCACATTAGGCCATGTAGGATCCAAATGCCATATATTGTTGCTGGGTGCCATTGAGCCGATTTTAGACTCATAGTGACCCTGTGTGACAGGGTAGAGCTTCCCCATAGTGTATTCTAGGCTGTCATCTATATAGGAGAAGATCACCAGGTCTTTCTCTTGCAGAGCCAGTTAGTGGGTTCAAACCACTCACCGTTTGGTTAACAGCTATGTGCTTAATCACTGAGGCATCAGGGCTCCTTAAATACCATACAAACCCACTGCTGTCGAGTTGGATCCAACTCATAGTGACCCCTCCTTGGGTTACCGAGGTGATATCACTACAGAAGTAGATTGCCCAGCCTTCCTTCTGAGGAGTGGCTGGTGGGTTTGAAACATCAACCTTCTAGTTAGCAGTCAAATGCCTTAGGCACTATACCACCAGTGTTCCTTAAATACCATATAGAGTGGACTAATTAAGAAAAGGAGCAGAAATGATTAGACAAAGTGAAACTTCATCCACCTTCAGATTTTCTCTGGGATCCAAAACCAGAAACTGCGTTGTAAAATGAGAATACACCTGAGAACTTTTGAGCTCAATTTATCCCTCTTACTTAAACTGAATTTGCCTTTGCACCTAAACTACAGTAGAATGCATCTAAGTACTTACAAGTCTCTCATTCAGAGTATAATTAACTGCATTTCCATACACAATACAGAGTTCTTCCCCAAGACTCTGATAAATTATAGTGATTTTAAAAAGGCAATAAAGTGTTATGAGACTGATTTCTTAGTTACACTTCCAACAGATAATTAAATTCAAGTCCTATGAAATTTACACCTAGTCAATTAAAGTAATATATCCTTTTCACCCCGAAACTAGTTTATGGGGAGGACAGGTATTTTTTTAACATGCCATTACCTTCACCCAAAGGGCAAAAACTATCTGGGACTGGGATAATGAACCATGCGTGTACAATTTTAAATGAATTCATTGACTATCCATTGCCTGTCTTTTAAAGAGATTCTCAGAACTCAGCTGCATCCATTGGCCTTCCTAGGTTTCTGTCTAGTTCCTTTAGATCCTTGTCTGAATCTAAGTCTAAATCCTTCCAATGCCTATATCTCCCCAAAAACAATTGCTTTCCCTCTGACTTTCTCAAGTGTCATCCCCATAACCAAGATCCATAAACCATAACAGTAATAGCTGAGCTAGGCTCTCCTCTGCCAACATCACTACTTAATTCTACCTATTTGTATAAGTCATGACCAAGGTCTAGATACTTTGCCTAATTGAAAGCTTGGCTTTCAATACCTTCAGTTGGGACCGCTCCCCAGTGTCTTTGACCTTAGAAGGTGGATCTGTTGTCACCCTAGCAGCTCCGTACTATAAGCCACTCAGAAAACCAAGAACCACACCCATTGTTGTAGAGTCAGTTCCAACTCATAGTTGTCCCTTTAGGTCAGAACAGAACTGTCCCCATGGGGCTTCCAAGGCTGTAAATCTTTACAGAAACAGATTGCCTCATCTCTCACCTACAGAGCAGCTAATGAATTCAAACCACTGACCTTTCAGTTGGCAGTTGAGTATTTAACCACTTGTACCTCCAGGGCTCTTTTTTCAGTCACTTAGACTGAGTAATATTTTGCACCTCTTTAAATAACCCAAAGATAGAATAATTATGCCCCACTAACCCCCTATACAACATATCATTTATGTTTGTATAATGTTTTTACCAAATTTTTATTATGGAATTTTTTTTTTTCTTTTAACAGAATAGTTGAAAAAATAGTGCAAAGAACATATACCCACCACCCACCAAATGATATTCAGCAGTTAACATTTGCCATATTTGCTTCACCTATCTCTCTCTCTCTCTCTAGATGAACCACTTGAAAATAAGTTGTAGACATGTAACTCGTAAGTATTTCTGTATGCCAATAAAAAAGGACATTCTCCTACATAAACACAGTACTATTTCATACTTAAGAAAATTAATACTAATTCTTTAATCAAGTGATTTCTAAACAATCTAATCAGTCTGTCTATCTAATTTACCAAATTATCCCAAAAATGCTGCTATTCAAACTGGATTCAATTAAAGTTCACATATTGCATTTGGTAGTTATATCTCCTTAGGCGGTTCAAACCCACCAG
>NW_006921764.1:3638056-3659088 GCF_000298275.1 Orycteropus afer afer | reverse complement strand
AAGTTGTATCATCTGCATATCTCAGGTTGTTAATGATTCTTCCTCCAATCCTGATCCTTTACCCTATGCACTCAGAACCACTGGCAGTCAGGAGGTCCTTTCAGCCCCCTCCATAATCTCCATGGCACATATCAGGCAATCCTGCTGGGCTGGCTGGACTATTCTCCTCTAAGAACTCTCGACAGCTGCTCAGTAATGCAAATGGGCCCTTCTGACCAATGTCCTCCAAGTGATGTGATGATACTGTGCTCTCTGACGATAGTTCTAACCCATGACAAATGAAGGCTTTACATTCCTTGTACACAAATGGGACTTCTCTTCTCATTCTGCCCTTGGCTCCTTGCCTTCTATCCCTGCTCCTATTGGTGGCAGTTAGTGGAAGATAGGAGTGCAGCCAACATTGAAAGAGATCACATTTTTAGGAATGCAGTGATTTTTGCCTTAAAAAATCAGAGGAAGACATGGTTGGAAGATGTGTTGTGTTTGTGCCATATATATATATATATATATATATATATATATATATTACAACCAGTAAATTTAACATGGCTAGTGTCTTCATTATCTTGTGCTGCTGTAATAGAAATACCACAAGTAGATGGCTTCAATAAACAGAAATTTATTTTCTCACAGATTAATGGTCTAGAAGTCCAAATTCAGGATGCTGCCTCTAGCCTTTCACTCTATGTCAGCCCTGGAGGAAGGTCCTTGCCTCTTTGAGCTTCTGCTCCTGGGTGATCTTCATATGGTTTGACATCTCTCTTCCCCTGTCTGTGCTTCTCTAGTTGGCTTGTTTAATCGCTTTTATATCTCAAAAGACACTGACTTACTCTGGAGACTGTGCACTAATTCTGTCTCATTGACTAAAAAAGACAACCCATTCCCAATTGGGATAATAGCCACATTGGTTATTGTTGTTGTTAGGTGCCATCAAGTTGATTCTGACTCATAGTGACCCTGTGCACAACAGAATGAAACACTGCCCATTCATTTGCCATCCTCACAATCCTTGCTATACTTGAGCCCATCATTGCAGTCACTGTGTCAATACATCTTGTTGAGGGTCTTCCCCTTTTTCCCTGGCCCTCTACTTTACTAAACCTGATATCCTTCTCTAGGGAATGGTCCCCTGTGATAGCATAACAAAATAGGTGAGATGAAGTCTGACCATTCTCACTTCCAAGGAGCCTTCTGGTTGCATTTCCTCCAGAATGGATTTGTCTGTTTTTCTGGAAGTCCATGGTGTTTTCAGTATTCTCCACCAACACCATAATTCAAAGGCATCAACTCTTCTTCAGTCTTCCTTATTCACTGTGTACAAGTTCCTCATGAGCACAATTAAGTGTCCAGGTTTCACAAGCATATGAGACAATGGAAAATACTGTGGCTTGAGTTAGTTTTCAAAGTAACATCTTTGCTTTTTAACACTTTAAAGAGGTCTTTTGTAGCACATTTACCCAGTGCAGCATGACCTCTAATTTCCTGACTGCTGCTCCCATGGTTGTTGATTGTGGATCCCAGTAAAATTAAATCCCTGAAAATTCCAATCATTTCTCCACTTATCATGATGTTTCTTATGGTCCAGTTGTTAGGACTTTTGTTTTCTTTATGTTGAGGTTTAATCCTTACTGAAGACTGTAGTCTTTGATCTTCATCAGTAAGTGCTTCAAGTCATCTTCATTTTTAGCAAGCAAGGTTATGTCATCTGCATATTGCAAGTTGTTAATGAGTCTTCCTCCAATCCTGATGCTGCATTCTTCTTCATATAGTCCAGTGTGGTATAGTTCAGTTATGTGTCAACTTGGCTAGGCCTGGTTGAGTGGCTGAGCAGCTGGTGGTAGTTATTCCCCATGATGAAACTGGGAATCAGCTCCATGGTGGGATCTACTTCAAGCAGCTGAATAGCTGCTTTGGGTATGTGGTCTGCTTCCCGTATATAAGAAGCAGCTTTGGGAATGGTCTCTAGCTTATGGCATGCTTGGACCCTGCATGGAGCCGTGTCGTTGTTCAGCAGCCTGCCATGCTCTGCTGACTTTGGGACTTACAATGGACTTAAATTAATGGCCTGCCATGTGGTTTGGTAACATCGGGACTGTACCTTTTTATTTGTCAGCCTTGGGTTTGTCAGCCTCAGCAGCTAGCAGCTGTCTGAGTGAAGAAATGCCTCTAGCTCCAGTTGGCCGGGAGCAGGAGGCAGAGCTGGAACCCCAGGTTGAGGGGCTTTCACCCAGCCCCTAGAGCCTGGCACTTTGGACTTGGACTTAAAGCCTCCAAACTGTGAGAGAATAAACTCTTATTTGTAAAGGCCATCTCATTTGTGGTATATTCTTGTCAGAGCGGCACTTGGTAACCAGAACATCCAGCTTCTCAGATTATTTGCTCAGAATACAGATTGAATAATATGGTGAAAGGATACAAGCCTGATGCCTGCTCTTCCTGATTTTAATCCATGCAGTGTCTCCTTGTTCTGTTCAAATGACAACTTCTTGGTCTGTGTTCAAGTTCCTCATGAGCACAATTAAGTGTTCTGGAATTCCCATTCTTTTCATTGTTATCTGTAATTTGTTATGTCCACACAGTTAATTGCCTTTTCATAGTCAATAAAACAGGTAAACATCTTTCTGATATTCTTTGCTTTCAGGCAAGATCCATCTGACATCAGCAATGATATCCTTCATTCCACATCCTCTTCTGAATCCAGCTTGAATTTCTGGCAGTACCTTGTCAATATTCTGCTGCAACCATTTTTTAAATTATTCAGCAAAATTTAATTTGCATGTGATATTAATGATATTGTTAGATGATTTCCACTCTCTGTTGGAATGTTTCTTTGGAATGGGCACATATATGGATCTCTTCCTGTCAGTTGGCCAGGTAGCTGTCTTCCAAATTTCTTGGCATAGATGAGTAAGCACCTCCAGTACTGCATCTGTTTGTTGATACATCTCAATGGGAATCTGTCAATTCCTGGGGCCTTGTTTTTGCCAGTTCCTTCAGTGCAGCTTCGACTTCTTCCTTCAGTACCACTGGTTCTTGATCATATAGTGCCTCTTCAAATAGATGGACATTGACCAGTTTTTTCAGTACAGTGACCCTGTGTATCCTTCCACATTCTTTTGATGCTTCCTGCATTATTCATTATTTTGCCCGTACAAATGGTATGCTGTTAGCTAGGAATGACACATTTGGTAATAATGAACTTGAAGATATGGATCTGAACAGTAAGGCTTGGTGATCAGACACCATATAGAATATTCCAATGCACTGATTGGACAATAAATTAGTACATATTTACCTGTTCTGTACATGTTTTTCTAAATCTTCACCAATAAATCATTATATTTCATATACGCCGATAAATTTTATATCTTTTTAATCAAACTTTATATAGAAAGGATTCCTGTGACAAATATATTTGCCTAGGACTTCATACACTTCAGGAGTGGTCCTGGTTATACCCTCTCCTTTTGGTGAGTATGCTTGTCGATCCCTTCTGTATTACTACTATGGGGACCCTGCCTTACTTTCCTCTCACGCATACAGTCCCCCTCTTTCCCACTAAAAGGAAGGCTCTAATGCTGACTCTGTTGATCCTCAGATGTTTATTTCATTTATATGTAAATAGACTTCTATCTCCAAGTTATGCTATGGCATGGGTTATGGGTATTTTATTTGCTGTTCTTGTTTCATCTGAAGTTTTTATTGAGGGAAGGAGTTCAGAGTCATTGTTTTTAGCTGCACTGGAGCTCATGGCAACCCTCTGCACAACAGAATGAAATGCTGTCCAGTTCTGCACCACCCCTATGATTGGTTGTGGATCTGTTGTGATCCTTAGGGTTGTGATTGGCTGATTTCCAGAAACAGATCCCCAGTCTTAGTCTGGTAGCTCCACCGAAATCAGCTCAGTATTATAGCAACATACAAGCTCCCACTGACAGATAGGTAGTGGCTGCCTATGAGGTGTGTTGACTGGGAATCAAACCTGGGTATGCCACATGGAAGAGGAGAATTCTATGGAGTCAACCATCAATAGATTCAGAGTTAGGCAGCTTATGTTACCTTAAGGGAACTGAAACTCAGGGCAAATCTTGATCTTGTGAGGCTTGTAGCATATACAATTTTGGAAGCCCTCTTTAAGGAAAAGAATATCATATATATAGTAAGGTATACAACCTGGAAGGTGTCACAGCAAAGCAGAGATCCTGAAGCTTAAGCCTCATGCTTCGACTTCTTCCTTCAGTACCACTGGTTCTTGATCATATAGTGCCTCTTCAAATAGTTGGACATTGACCAGTTTTTTTGGTACAGTGACCCTGTGTATCCTTCCACATTCTTTTGATGCTTCCTGCATGAGCTTCATGGTACCTCTGCTGCTGCTGGAATGCCCAATTTTTCCCCAAGTCTCCATGTGAAATTAATGTCTTTGTCTCCTAAATGTCACCTTGGAAAATCTCTTTCTTTTAGAACACCATGTCTCTTGTACCTTATATTATTTATTCTTCTTTGCTTCACATCATTTGCAGATGTGATTAGCATTTCATATATGATCTTACTGAAATTAATGGTAAAATAATGAATAGATCAGTTGAAACTTTTAGTTAGTGAGTGGATTTTCCTGAAATATTTGTTACTAAGGAAAAGAATCTCTTTCCTACCAGTTTCTACTTTCTCTTTTAAGATAAGCCTTCCTACCCTACTGTACTCATCTTTTTTTCTAAAAACTGAGATTATGAGTTCCATTAAACATCTGTTTCCTAAATATTTATTTGAAGGCTAGATTAAGAAAGAGTCTTTTATCTGCACTAGCCATGAGGTTTGGTGAGGGAAGAAGTACGTTTTATCTTTGTGAAATATTTACCTATTTCAGGGCAAATTTGTAAGATCTTCCAGTTTTTAATAATTTTCATAAATCATTGGAGTGTGCATTTTTACTCCATTGGATTACATGATTATTTAGGCTAAGATCAACTAAGATGTGTTTCTTATATTTTTCTTGATTTAGCAAGCAAATATGAATAAAAAAACAAGGGCATTAATTATGTTCATAGTTTTAGACCCCTATTGGGATAAAGTGTATCTTTTAAAGGTTATTGAACTCTTCAGAGAAGCAAATGTAGAAATTAGCAGATAAATGGATTGATTCTGTTAAAGTATGTCCCTGGGGACACAAATAGTTAAGCGCTCAGCCAAAGAGTTGTCAGCTTGAATCCACCCTGAGGCTCTGTGGAAGAAAAGCCAGGTGATTATAAAAAATAACAATGCAGGTAGATAAAATATATACTTGGAAATAAATTTCAATTCCTTGAGAGCAGATACTTCCATAAATATGAGGTACAATGTGTTAAAAGATCCAAACTAAATTCTTATTTAATGTCTGCTTTCTATTAATATGTAACTTTGGATACAGTATTTAGCATCTTTAAATCTCAGGCTAATGATTTAAAGAAGTTTTTCATTTCTTCCATTCACTAAATGGCACTTAAACATGAAGAGGTTGAATTCTGCATTCGTATTTCTTGAGTTTTAGCCCTTTACCTTGGACAAAGTATTTTCTGTCTCTCAGCCTCAGTTTCCTTGACTGTAAAGTAAGGATAATGATAGAACCCATTTCATTGTTTTTTTTCTTTGTGTGGGGGGCTTGGTTGTTTTGGCTTTAGATGCAGATAGATGAGATAATGTGTGTTAAGTGCTTACTGAGACACTGGCAGATAATTAGAGCTCATCCAATGTTGACAGAAGCAGCTCTGGTAGCTTAGTGCCTAAGGCACTTGACTGCTAACCAGAAACTGGCGGTTCAAACCCACCAGCCACTCCTCAGAAGGAAGATGGGGCAATCTACTTCCATAGTGATACTGCCTCGGAAACCCAAGGAGGAGTCTCTGTGAGTCGGGTCCGACTGGACGGCACATAACAGCAACAACAGCAATGTTGACAGATAAGGTTCTATTGTGTCAAGAGGGCCAGTGGTAGTTCAGTGGTGGTGTTGCTGGTAGCCCTTACCCATCAGGGGTCAGCCCCATCAGCCTTCTACTGACCAAGAACTACCCAGAGAGGCTCAGGCTTTCCACATGAGTAATACTTCATTAAAAAGGACATAGCTTGAAAGCAGAGACAAAGAGGGACCTAACAATGCTAGCCTTTGTCTCTGTGAGCAAAAATTTGTTGGAGTTTTAAGTGTTTTGAAAACAGGTGGGGATTTTCTGAGAAGGGGTTGCAGGGGTTGCTTGGATAATTGACATGAGTTGCAAGGGCTGCCAGGATACTTGGGATGACATATTATGGGATGTCATGCATGTGCCGTCCCTTGGGGCATCAGTTCTATTCCTAGTCAGTGTCCTTTTTTATTACCACCACCCAAGGGAAGTCATATATTGGTTGTCTCATGGCAGTGTGCACATGCTTGGAGAGCTGAAAACTAGGCTGCTCACAAACACCTGCAAAAAAAAAAAAGTCTTGCACGAAGATGAAGCACAGAGCTGGGGAAGCTGCTAGTTACTTCTGCATCCTTTGTTCTCAGTACAGATTAGTCTTTGGTGACACCTGCAAGGCTTAAATAATTTTATAACTCCAGACTTTCTTTTAACCCTTTAGGAGTTCTGCTGCCTTCTGCCTGTCTCAGTCGAATACTTGCCCTCCATGTAGGAGATCTGGGTTTGATTCCTAGCCAGGGCACCTCACAGGCAGCCTATCAATGGACGATTGTGTATTGGTGTGATGCGGAACAGGTTTCAGTAGAGCTGCCAGATTAAGACAGATTACAAAGAAAGTCCTAGAGATCTACTTTAGAAAAATCAGCCAATGAAAACTTTATAAACCATAGTGGCCTGCTCTCATTGTATACAGTGCACCTTGAGTCAGTGCTCAACTCAATGGAAACTAGCAACAATATCAACAGCAACATTGTGTTAAGTTATTTGGGGGCATAGCTAAAATTGCCATAAAATACCCTCTACTTTTGAATATGCCAACAGATTTTTAGGAATATGCCAATGGGTTTTTTAGCAACATGCCATATCATTCCATTGAGCTATATGATATAATAATTAGAATTTTCTCCATAGTTACTCCAAATATATTAGAAAATCTAATTATTATCTTCCCCAGTTTATATGTTTTGTTTTGCCCCTCCCCTTTTTTTAGTATTTAGATTTTACATAGAAGCTTTATTTATTAATATAGGTAGGTAGTCAGTCATCTTCTAGAATACTTATATAAATGTAAAGGAAATGTGAAGTATAAAATATAGAACACATAATTTAAAACTAATTTTTCTTTTAAATTAGATGGAATCAAGTTCTAGCATTTCACCCCTCTCACCCAGTGCTCTGTTATGAAGCATCAAGAAATCACCAATTAGCCCAATAATTTTGGAAGTTTTTGATAATATATTCCATTTAATTAATTAGAAAACTCTCCAAATAGATCTTCAAATTTGGCCAGTCAGACAGAAAAAAAAATTCACTAAATGAGGTTAAAGCTACTTTATCAACCAAATCAGGAGTCCCTGAGTGGTGTGCACTGTTAACATGCTCGACTACTAGCCAGAAGGTTGGAAGCTTGAGTGTACCCAGAGACACCTCAAAAGAAAGTCTTGCATACTGAATAATCAGGTTTGTCTCAGCAAAAGGGAAATATATACCCATGACCACATATAAGTTTGGCAGACAAAAAAAAAATTCTTGGCAATCTGCTTTCGCAAAATCAGCCATCGAGAACCCTGCGGAGCACAGAGCTACTGCAATGTGTGTTGGGTCACTGTGAACCAGAGTCAGCTCCAAGCAGCTGGTTCACCAACTAAATCATCTCGAATTCCAAAGCCATCTGTTTGTATCATTACCCAGACGAAACCCATTGCCTTCTAGTTGATTTCAACTCATACTGGCACTACTGAAACAGCTTCAGATTCATGCATTAACTTCCCTACAAGCATACCATTTTTTCTAGTCTTCCCTGTCTTAATTTAGCTGATTCAGTACAATACCAGACATCAAGGAAGGAACAAAAGTCCTGATAATAAGGAGTTGCTTAATTGTTCAAAATGAGACTTTCAAAATAGTTTCTATTATCCCAATAAAAAGTACACCTAGTACTTGATTAGTCAGCTGTGACATCAAATCCCCAAACCTTAGTGGTTTACAACAACAAAGTTTTGTTTCTTTCTCACAGATTGGCAAGTTGGCTAGATTGTGCTGGGCCAGGCTGGGTTCAGCTGGGCTTGGGTCAGTAGTGGTACTCCACATGTCTTTTCATAAGGGACCCAGGCTCAGAAAGCACTCACTGTCTGGAGTACACTGTGCTTATGGCAAGGGCATAATTTTAGGAGAACCAGAAGTATGCAATTTCTTCTCAAGCCTTTCTTTGGATCAGCATACTGTCCCTTCTATCTACAGGCAATAGGTGCAAGCAAGTCACATGGCCAAGCCCAAAATCAATGCACCAGAGAAACGTTCCTCTACAGAGAATCTCTGCTGAAGGACCGGATGAATAATTGTGAACAAATAATATAACATTTAGTAGTACTTAAGGAACTCTGGTAGCATAGAGCCTAAGGCATTTGACTGCTGACCAGAAGGCTGGTGATTCAAACTTACCAACCACTCCTTGGAAGGAAGGTAGGAGGACTATCTACTTCAGTAGTGATACCACCTTGGAAACCCAAGGAGGGATCACTATGAGTAGAAATTGACTCAATGGCAGTGAGTTAGTTAGTTGTAGTACTTATATTGATTGATACTAAAAATTTGCTCTTTATAATTCCCTAGATTCACACTTGAATCATTAGGTTATTTCATGTATATGGCTATGTCTCAGAATTTTAGCATTTTAGAGGTAGAAAGGACTTTGAAGAGTTTCTAATCCCATTGCTTCATTTTATAGATAGAACAGTATGTCGGGAGATGTTTGGTGACAGTTGCCTATGGTTAGATTCTGTTAGTGGCAAAGATGGATAGGAAGCCTAGGATATCTTTCTCCACAATGAATGCATTGTGCTGCCTGTTGACTAATTATTTCATCTAGACCAGGCACTCTCTGAGAAGAGACAAAGAGTGAAAATCCCAATTTAGAGTCGAAAAACTAAGAGCTCAACATGCCCTACTTCTTTTTAGCCTATAAAAATTCTATAACTCAATTTCAGTTCTGCTAAAATTAATTGACCACTCAGTGTGAGCTAGATTCTGTACCAGGTTTTACAAATGAAAAATATAATAAAATATTAGCACTTCACTCCAGCTAGTAAAAGAGTTGAAAACCGTGAAAAGATAAAGCATAACATTTTATGTGACAATCAGGATATATAAAATAAATGAAAAAGAATTAGAATAACTCACACTAAGATTAATTATTATATTGCCTGAAATAAATATATAAAAATCAAAGAACCTATTAAAAGCTGATGTATAGTGCCTAAGGCATTTGACTGCTAACCAGAAGTCTGGCTGTTCAAACCTGCAAGCCACTCCTCAAAAGGAAGATTGAGCAATCTACTTCCCTAGTGATACGGCCTCAGAAACCCAAGGAGGGGTCGCTATGAGTCGGATCTGACTCGACGGCAGTGGGTGAGTTAGTATTTGTCCATTTATTTTCTTTGGAAACATTTTGTCAATATAGTTAAATGCATTGTAGTGTACATTTTTCACGTTAGAAATGAATAGGACCTTTGTGTCTGCAAACAATTTTCAAAGATGTCATAAAAGTGATTATTTATAAGGAAAACATTTACTTAAAAGTCTTTTCTTTCTTTCTTTTTTAACAATAAAACATTTTTCCATAAACCTCAGGGTTCCTATAGAACTGGTAATTGTATCACTTTTTGATAAGCCTAATTTTTCATGCTTTCAGCATATTTACCTAGAAATACATATTTTTTCAATCTTTTAATAAGTAATTATCTTAGGTTTCCTACAAGTCTCATAGGAAGCAAGCATTGGAGCCTGGAGAATCATGAGGAGTGCTAGAATGTCTACCTGCATAGGGTACCAGAAGAGGGTCAACAACAGAGAGATATGAGAAAAGAGAGTGAGCATGTATATTAAGAGTAGACACAAGATACAAGATTCAATGCCAGAATTGTGGAGGAAATACATAAAGGGAGATTACAGAGGGATATTTCATTTTTGGCCTGTAAAACAAAATGAGAAACTAGGTCAGCAAAGTAACGTGGGTGAATGAATGAATTAAATATATTTAAGAAAAATTTTAGAAAGAGTAGGATTGTGGGGGTAGCAGTTACTTCTTCATTTCACCAGTGTCCTAACTTTTCGCTTGGCTAGTTTCTTTTCACACCTCATTTCATTTCTTTGACAAGCCTCTCCTTTCTCCCTGAACTCTGGATCAGTAGGTGCTCATCATATGCTGTACTTCCCCTTTCATAGTCCATCTGCAATGTAATTGCCTGCTAGCTTCAGTAGTCCCATCTCCACAGTCTTTTAGTTCCATAAAAGGAAGGACCATGTTAGTTTTATCAGCTACTCTGTTTATAACATCTTGCACAATACTTGGGTACATATAACATACTTTAAAGTATGTGTTGAACAGATGAAGTATGGAGTGTGTGTATCTGTGTGTATTTACTTCTAAATTAGGAACGTTTTTCTAGTAATAATTATGCAATAAAATTAATCATGTAGGAAAGGGTTAATATGCTTGAGTACATAAAAATTCAAATTATTCAAATGCCAACATAACAGCATAAGAAATTTAAGAGACAAATGTTAAACCATAAAAATGTATTTTGAACAAACATTGCTATCTTAACAATAACAGTTCTTAAAAATCAATAAGAAGAAATACTCGTATCAGTAGAAACTTGGGTGAAAGACATACATAGACAATTCAAAGAATATATGCAACTAGAATAATGAGTTCTACATCCCTATTAATTAAATTCAAATTAAAATAGTAGTATATATAATACAGTATATTATTAAGAAAAATTTTTTTAATCTTTAAAATTATAATACCTAATGCTGACAAGGGTAAGCTAAGAAGGGCATTCTTATCATGTATTACTCATTGAAATATGACTCCATACAACTTTTCTAGAATGAAACTTAGCAAATATGAAGATTCTTAAAAATGTTCATGGTCTCTGAACTAGTAATTCCACTTATAAGTATTCATCCTATGATAATCAAATGTGATTTTTTCATGAATTCATTAAATAAATTTTTATTAATTTCTAACTATAGACCAGATACTATGTTAAATGTTAGAGACATAATTGTGAGCAAAACAATCCAGGCAGCTGAATCTCATGGGATCATACAGAAACATAAACTGATGATAAGTACAATGGCTAATAGTTAAAAAGCTTCAGTTTTCAGGTACTGTTCTAAGTGCTTCACATTTATGAACCGATTTTATCCTCCCAACAACGTGATGAGGTACATACTATTATTATCTTGTTGAAAACAAAGAGATTAAGTGATTTATTAAAAGTCACTCAACTCATGATGGAGATAGGACTTAAACCCAGGAGTATAGTTCAGTCCACACTTGCCCACTATGCTGTGATGGGTATAATGTGGAATGCATCGTTGATAATGCTAAAATTGACCAACAGTACAATAGTTATGGAAATTAAGCTTTATCTAGATGATAGCATTTTATTCAGTGTGAAAAAAGAAAATGAAACTTACCAAAAAGTTTAGTGACATGGGAAATATTTATAATATTAAATAAATAAAGCTGAATGCAAAACAGCATCCATAAAATGAATCTAGTTTTATTATTAAAGTGTTATAAATATATATGTGTAGTATACATATTTATGTATATAGAAATATATTCATATGTGCATATTTATTTAACATTTGTTTCCCTCATGGATTCTAATCTGAGAAGGTACTTGTTTGGTTGACCACTATACACCAGCAGTTACCACTGTTCCTAGACCTAGTGAATAATAAATAAATTATAATTGAATTAGTGGATGAATGAATAGGGGAACAAATAAAAAAAGGATACAAGTATATACACCAAAATGCTAGCAGGAGTTTTCTCTAAATGCTGGAATTCTGAGTTATTTAACACTTTTTTATAGTTTTTTAGTATTTCCAAAATTCGGTCTAGTGAACATGTGTAGATTTAACTGGGTTAGGTTTTTGAAGAGTGAAGCAGGTTCTAAAAGGAACCTGTTTAAACAGAATTAACACCCGTATTTCCTAGGCATTTGATGGAAGCTGGGAAACTGAGCCAGTTGATCACCCTGAAATTCGATGCTAGGTAGAGGATTACCTGTTGTTTTGGTTACCCAGTGCCACTCTGACAGGAATCTGCCACAAATGGGATGGCTTTAACAGACAGCAGTTTATTCTCTTACAGTTTTGGAGACTAGAAGTCTAGGTTCAAAATGCTGGGCTCTAGGGGCTGGGTGAAAGCTCCTCAACCTTGACTTCAGCTCTGCCTCTGGTTCCCAGCCTGCTGAAGCTGGAGGCTTTTTTCACTTAGACAGCTGCTGGCTGCTGAGGCTGACAAACTCAAGGTCAGCAAGTAAAAAGGCACAGTCCTGATGTTACCAAATCACATGGTGGGCCATTCATTCAAGTCCATTGAAAGTCCCAAAATCAGTGGAGCATGGCAGGTTACTGAATGAAGACTCCACTATGTGCAGGGTCCAGTCGTGCCAAAAGGCTAGAGACCATTCCCAAAGCTGCTGCTTATATACTGGAAGCAGATCACATCCCTAAAGCAGCTACTCAGCTCCTTGTGGTAGATCCCACCATGGAGGTGATTGCAAGTCTCATCATGGGGAATAACTACCACCAGCTGCCCAGCCACTCAGCCAGGCCCAGCCAAGTTGACACACAGCCTTAACTACCACACCTGGTGTATCAGCTGTCAATTTATCATCTCTCAGCTCCAAATGTATAGCTTACTGTCTGCTTTGCCAAAATTGAGATGAACCCTTTAACCAGCATCAGGCTCCTACTGTGCACCTTGGTTCAACAGCACCAGTGGCCTGTAATTTACCCCAGCACCCATCAGAGTGACTCCAGCAAGACAACTCCTTCTAAACAGTTTTTTTCTGGTATCCTAGAGGGTAGATTTCTTGCAAGTTCTGGAGGCTAGAAATGCCTTAAGTTTTTGATTTAGTGCCTGCCATTTTCAGCCATGGCCATGCACTCACCTATAAGGTCTGGACCTTAGGTGGGACCATCTTATTCAGATGCCCTGTCTCAACCCTGGGATGGTGGCTTCTCCATCTGTATGCTATTCCTATATTCTTTAAAGTTCCCTTAGTTCTTTCTAGTCAATCCTACAAAACTCCAGTCCCCTGTTAAAGCCAATAATTCTTTATATACTAAACTGTTTCTATTCAGATTAATTCAGATTACTGTGTAGTTTCTGCATTATGACTGGACTCTGTTACACCTAGATTTTGTGAATTTCAATAATTTATTATAACTTATTCTTTCTATCTTTGCCAAAAAAAAAAAAGTAAAGAATATAATTACAATCCTGTAAGAGGTGTATGCACAGGGGTAGATTACACAGCAAGCAAGGTAAGCATGGACTTACTTTTGCTTACTTACTAATCTGTAGTAAACAGTGAATAGTTTGAAACTTCACTACAGATTTGAAAGTGAAACTCTTCACTACATATTAATAAGTGAGCACAAGTAATCTTGTGCTTACCTTGCTTACTGTGTGCCCCAGCACTGTCAGGGATTGTAGATTTGAAAAGAAGCCTTGAATCTGTAGGAAGGTGCTGTGGTGTTGGGAGAGAGACAGATGCCAGCTATATCTATAAGCAGAATTTTTGATGTTGTGAAAAAATGTGAAATTTTTCACTCACTAAGAATAATAAGTAAGCAAAAATAAGTCTGTGCATAGCTTGACTATTGGATAAGCTATCCTTTTGTGTTTATCAGAGGTCAAAAGCCATAATTATTCAAATATAGAAAAGGAGATATAAGGAAAGTCCTCCCAAAGCTCTTAAAATTCCAAATAAATGAGCAGGTACATGGCATTAGTTGAGTAAATATCTCTTAAGTAACAGAGAAGGAGGAAATATAAGATATTAAGGAAAATATTCCCTTGTGGAATAGCAAACAGCATGAAAACAGAGCTATTAGCAAACATGGTATGATAGGGGTGAAAACCATCAAAAGATGAGATGATGTGTGTGAATAAGAAATGAAATGTGAATCTCCATATAAAACAAAACAAAATGAAAAACTCACTGCTACTGCATCAATTCTGAGTCACAGTGACTCTTTAAGGCAGAGTAGAACTACATCATAGAAGAAAAGAGAGAAATATTGTGGCTCTATGAAGTTCAATACTATCTACCAAGAATAATTCTAAACCTAGATTTTCTAATTTTGAATTATATGCTTCTTCTATTATATTCATGATATCTAGTGCAACAGAAATCCCTTAAGAAACTGTGATAGTTGGAGCTGTGTGTCAACTTGGCTGGACCACAATTCTGTGTGGTTTAAGCAATTGTGATGTGGGTTGTTCCAATGATGGGATCAGATGTATATGTTTTGGGCAGCCAATCCACTGAAAGGGAGTTTCCCTAGGGGTGTGGCCTACTTCCAGTATATTTGTGGACATCCTCAGAAAAGAGACACTTTTCTGTGGATCAGGATCCTGTTGTGCTGCCTACAACTATCCATGAGCAAACAATCCACCATTCAGCCTGGAGATCTTGGATTCATCATTCGTTGGAGTCAACAGCCAGTATACTGCCTACCAAACTTGAGCTCCTCAGTCCCTGCAGCTGGGTGAGTCGGGAAAAGCCTCCAGCTTGACGTTTGATCTAACAACTTTGGACTTGCCAGCTTCTATAAGTGTGTGAGCCATTTTCCTAAGATAAATTTCTCTTTCTCTCTCTCTCTCTATAAGCTTTACTGGTTTTGTTTCTCTAGAGAACCCAGTTGAGCACAGAAACATTTTTTTTAAGTACAGGTGAATAGGCTTTACTCAACAGTGTCTGATTTACTAGTTCTGGGGTAGAACTCAGGTATCTGTATTTGAGAGTTGCTACACTATTTCATGATGTTCTGATGGAACAGAAATGGATCTATGCCTCACATCAGACCTCTGTGACATTACTGGAGCTCTCCATACTGATAGTATAGAGCCACTTATTAATGCTTTTTGGGTACAGTGCATCACACCATACTATTATTCAACTTATATTTACTATTTAGTTCATAAGATTTTTTTTTGATACTTCTTTTATCTTGCATGAAGAAGAAGATAACCCAGTGGGTCAATAAGGAGCTTGTTGTTAGGTGCTGTCAAGGTGCAACGCTGTGTACAACAGAACAAAACACTGCTCGGTCCTGTTATATTCTCACAGTCTTCGCCATGCTTGAGACCATCATTATAGCCACTTTGTCAATCTATCTCATTGAGGGTCTTTCCCTTTTTCACTCACCCTTTACTTTCCTAGTATGATATCCTTGTTCAGGGACTGGTCTCTTCTGACAACATGACCAAAGTACAAGAGACTCAGTTTGGCCATTGTTGCTTCTAAGGAGCATTCTGGCTATAGTTCTTCCAAGACAGACTTGTTCATTTTTGTCACAGTCTATGGCATATGCAGCACTCTTTGCCAACAATATTCAAATGCATTGGTTCTTTTGCATCTTCATTGTTCATTGTCCTGCTTTCACATACATATGAGACTACTGAAAATACCATGGCTTGGGTTAGGTGCACTGTGGTCATTAAGGTTGTGTGCTAACTTGGCTAGGCCATGGTTTTGAGGGGTTGGAAACTGGATGCCATTATTCCCCACAATGAGATTGTAATCACCTCCATACTGGAATCTGCTTTGAGTAGCTAAATAGATGGAGGGTAGTTACTTTGAGGTGTGGCCTGCTTCCAGTATATATGGAGAAGGTTTCAGAAAGATCTCAAGATTTGTAGCACATTTTGGGCCATGTGGTCTGCAGATCTTGGGTTTGTTCCTGGATTTGAACCAGTGGCCTGCTGTGTTGCCTGCTGAACTTGGAATGGTGATATTTTACCTGCTCATCTTGCATTCATCATCCTCAGAAGCCAGCAGCTGCATGAGTTAGGAGATGTCTCCAGCTCCAGTGGACAAGAGGCAGAACTGAAGCCCAAGATTGAGAAAACTTCAGCCCCTAGACCTGGCACTCTGAATTCAGAGTGCTAGTCTCCTAAACTGTAAAAGAGTAAATTCCTGTTTGATAACGCCATCCACTTGTAGTATTTCTGTTATAGCAGTACCAGGGAACCAAGATATGTATCTTTGTCTTTAAAGTGATGTCTTTGTTCCTTGACACTTTCAAGAGGTCTTTTGTAGTAGATTTGCCCAGTGCAATACATCACCTGATTTCTTGACTGATGCTTCCACAGGCGTTGATTGTGGACCCAAGTAAAATGAAATCCTTGACATCTTCAATCATTTCTCCATTTATCATGATGTTGCTTATTGGTCCAGTTATGAACATTTTTGTTTTCTTCATGTTGAGGTGTAATCCATACTGAAGGATGGAGCCTTGGATCTTCATTGGTAAGTGCCTCAAGTCATCTTCACTGTCAGCAAGAAAGGTTGTGTCATCTGCATATTGCAGATTGTTAGTGATCCAATCCTGATGCCATATTATCCTTCACATAGTCTAGCTTCTCAGATTGTTTGCTCAGCATACAGATTGACTATATATGGTAAAAGGATACAGCCCTGACACATACCTTTCTGGCTTTTAAACCATGCAGTATCCCCTTGTTCTGTTCAAACAACTGCCTTTTTGTCTAAGTACAAGTTTCTCATGAGCACAATTAAGTGTTCTGGAATTCCCATTTTTCACAATGTGATCCATAATTTGTTATGATACAAACAGTCTAATGCATTTGCAAAGTCAATAAAGCACAGGTAAGCATCTTTCTGATATTCTTTGCATTCAGCCAAGATCCCTCTGACATCAGGAATAATATCCCTTGTTCCATACCATCTTCTGAATATGGCTTGAAATTCGGACAGTTTACTGCCAATATACTACTGCAACTGTTTTTGAGTTATCTTCAGCATAATTTTATTTATTTGTGATATTAATGATACTGATAATTTTAACATTATGTTGGATCACCTTTCTTGGGAATGGGCACAAGAATGGATCTCTTCTAAATAGCTGGCCCAGTAGCAGTCTTCCAAATTTCTTGGCATAAATAAGTGCATACCTTCAGCACCGCATCTGTTTGTTATAACATCTCAATGGGTATTCCATTTATTCCTGTAGCCTTGTTTTTCACTAATTCCTTCAGTGCAGCTTCGACTTCTTCTTTCAATACCATTGGTTTTTGATCATAGACTACCTCCTGAAATGGTTGAATATTGACCAATTCTTTGTGGTTTAGTGACTCTGTGTATTCCATCTTTTTTTTTTTTTTTTTTTTGATGCTTCCTTCATTGTTCTATGTTTTGTCCATAGAATCCTTCAATTTTGCAACTCAAGGCTTGAATCAGCTTGAGAAATGCTGAACATGTTCTTCCCTTTTGGTATTGTAATTCCAGGTCTTTGCACATTTCATTATAATACTTTACTTTGTCTTTTTGAGCCACCCTTTGAAATCTTCTGTTCACCTCTTTTATTTCATCATTTCTTCCATTGGCTTTAGCTACTCTTCTTTTAAGAGCAAGTTTTAGAGTCTCTCCCGACATCCATTTTGTTCTTTTTTCCTTTTTAGTGATCTTTTGCTTTCTTCTTGTATGATCTTTTTGATGTCATCCTACAGCTCATCTGGTCTTTGGTCACTAGTGTTCATTGTGTCAACTCTGTTCTTCAGATAGTCTCTAAATTCAGATGGGATATAATCAAGGCACTTAACTACATAAAATCAAATAACCTCCAAAAAGATAAGTCCAGCCTTTCTTTGTACAATGTTTGTAGCAACTTCAGTGGAAAAAGAAATTACTTTAAGTGTTCAACTAGCTCATAACAGTGTAAAATAGATGACTGGAATGGTGGGATTATGTAGAAGGAAGAGCAAGCTCTGATAGGGAAAATGAGAATATATCAGAGACACATTCCATCCTTTTCTCAGTTCTGCTTAGAGGACCTAGAGAAGAAAACAATGAGCTACTGTAATCAAGGGAATGGTCCATTGAGGAAATGGATGGGATATGAGTTGAATCCCTAAGAAATAAGTAAGTCCCGGAATAAGGATGAAGCTATAGAAAGCAAAGGGAAAGAAAAGAGCAATGACAGCCATGCTACAAATGGACATACTGAGTGAAAGGGATCCAAAGGAAACTAGGCAGACCAAAGTTATGATTTACGCTCTGCAATCCTGGGAGAGTATGAAGAGAAATGAAAAACCAAACCCACTGCCATGGATATGATTCTAATTCATAGCTACTCTATAGGACAGAGTAGAACTGCTCCATAGGGTTTCCAAGGCTGTAAATCTTTATGGAAACAGAAAGCCTCGTCTTTCTCCCATGGAGCATCTGCTGGGTTTGAACTTCTGACTTTTTGGTTAGCAGCCAAATGTTTTAATCATTACACCACCAGAGTGCCTCCTGCAAGAGTATACCATTAAAAGCACAAAAAAGAAATTGAATGTAATTTGATGTGGTCAGAGGGACTGTGTGTAGGCTTTAAAAAAAAAAAAAAAAAAAAGGCTGAAGTACGTAATAAAGCAATATGGTAGAAGATGATAGTAATAATCGCTACCATTTGTTATATACCTACCGTATGCCAGGAGTTTTATAAATAGAGCATACATTTACTCTTCATAAACATATGAGGTTGGTATTATTTCAGTTTTACAGATAAGGAAACTGAGGCTTAAGAGAGATAAAAGATTTACCCAAAGGTTCATAGATAATGTGGAATAAAACCAGCATTTAACCCATATATACCTGATTCCAAAGATGAATGGAGTCAGATAAATGTTTATAACAATCCAGGGGAGAAGCAAAGATTCCAGTTAGGAGAGAGGTAACCTAGCACTAGAGCTAATGTGGTTCAGTTTTGTGTACATTGGACTTTGGGGAATAAGATGTCTTTTTTGGGGGGTGAAAGCAAAAGATCATTAAAAAGACAGGAAAGGAACAAAAGACCAATTATAATTTGAATTAAACTCTGTAGCAAATTACAATGTGAAATCTGCCCTTCATATGAATGTTTCATGAGTTAACTTCTTAAGGCTTATTGAGGATCTTTAACTAGACCCATAACTAGAATATTTAGGAAAGATATAGATTCTTTATAGAACAGCTTTATATGCATCAGAAGTTTAGGGGACAAACATACAGAAGATAAGAGCTGAGGAACACATATCTGGATGTTTAATTTTTAAGATGAATAATTAATGAATTTGAGAGATTTGTAATGTTTTTATAAACGATGTGATGGGTGTGATTTTTATCTTCAGATAGGATTGTGCCTGATGGGAATGTTCTCTCAAGGTATCTTGCTTTGCTGATAATCTATCCTTCTATATTTTATACAACACAGATTACAAGAAACAATGGGAGTAAGAAAGCAAGCTAAGGCATAGTTTCATCACATTTGGTAAAGCCAAAGCAGACTATTGATGAGTGCAATGAGGTATAGATGGCAGAATTCAAGTCTGTGTGCGTATTTTGAGCAATCTTTCAGTGTTTCTCTCTCTGATCAAGCTGTTCTGATAGCACAGATTCTATCCTCTCAGATACTCACCAAAATGTTTGATGTTTATGCCATTCTTATTAATACTTTTATACGTCACTTCTCACGAACATCATGAGAACATCCACTTTCATTTATTCATTCAATGAATATTTATTAAATTCTTAATATATGCTGGCTACTATATTAGCTAGAACAATTTGCTAGAGGGATATTTTTTTCCTTAGAAAAACTTTTATATATCCACTATAATAGCAGGTTAGTCCTGGAGTACAAGATATGTTTTTGTTTTGTTTTGTTTTGTTTTGATATAGGGAAAGAAGGAATTGTACTTTTCATATTTAACATCTATTCTTTCTAAGTCACTAACAAGAAAACATTGGCAAAGCCTTCAGAAAGTGTGGATCATCTTTGGCCAACTTTCAGTCTCGGAAGGTGCATCTAAGTCAGGTTTCTGAATAATCTGAGGTTTGCCTTCCATTACGTTTAATCAATAGTTTTTAAGTAATTTTCTAATCTGATATTGCACCCCTGGTGGAGAGCAAGGGAAGGAAGAGACTGGTGGTGTAAGTGGGAGATCTCAGTACTAATCTCTGTAATTAACTAGGTTGAAGATCTGTGGCAGGTCATTTTTCTCAGTCCTCAGCTTTCTTTTTAGTCAAATGTTAGACCTGGTCTAAATGAAGTCTGATGTCTTTAGCAATTCTGGTAGCATGGTGCCTAAGGCACTGGACTGCTAACCAGAAGGCTGGCGATTCAAACCAAGAGGGGTAACTATGAGTCAGGTCTGACTTGATGGCAAATAACAACAACAACAACACATTCTAACTAGAAAAATAAAAACCACCACTGTGCAGACCTGTTCTTTATCATAAACTGTATTGCTTTCTTTATGTATTTTATTTCTAAACCTCATGACAACTATGAAAGCTAGATAGTATTACCTCATTTTACAGATAAAGGAACTGAAGCTTAGCAAATAAAGTAACCTCTCCATGTTTGCAAACCTAGGAAGTGCCTGGCAGAAATCAACCCAAAATCTGTCTGATTTTAGAATGAGGTTTCTACTATATCATAGGTTGGTGTGCTAAAATCATCATCAACTCAAAAATCAAACCCACTGCCGTGGAGTCAATTCCAACTCATAAAGACTCTGTAGGACATAGTAGAACTGCCCCCATAGGGTTTCCAAGGCTAAAAACCAGGCAATGGCCTCTAAGAAAGGAGCCCTGGTGGTGCAGTGGTTAAGTGCTGGGCTGTTATCCAAAAGGCAGGCAATTTGAACCCACTAAAGGCAGGCAATTTGAACCCACTAACCGCTCTGCTGGGAGCTCTGGTAGCATAGTGGCCAAGGCGCTTGACTGCTAACCAGAAGGCTGGCGGTTCAAACCCATCAGCCACTCCTTGGAAGGAAGGTTGGGCAATCCTACTTCC
>NW_006921764.1:3636784-3637956 GCF_000298275.1 Orycteropus afer afer | reverse complement strand
AACAACAACAACAACAACCGCTCTGCTGGAGAAAGATGTGGCAGCCAGCTTCTGTAAGGATTACAGCCTTAGAAAACCTATAGAGGATTTCTACTCTGTCCTGTGGAGTTGCTGAGTCAGAGTCAACTCAACGGCAGTTTGTTTGGTTTTGATTTTTGATCTCTAAGAGTTGATAATCTTAAACTATACAGGACTCATTTCAAAAGACAGTGCCTTAGGAAATAAAACATTCATATGCTCAATGTCTCTTCTCTCATTCTTATTCCTATTTTAATTCTGCAGCCCCGACTTTATTGGATATAAAGCTGAAGGTCTTACAAGATAGAGAAAACCAACATTTCCCCAAAGTACTTGCGTTCTAGAGACTTTCAGAAAAGCAGAATAATGTAGCTCTTTATGATTCTGAAGAAGATTCATAAAGCTAGATTATGATAAGGGAGACATTTCTCAAAAGAAAATGAAAATGCTTTGGAGACAGTAAAGCACCTGACAGATGTGATTGAGACCATTAGACTTCTTGGAGTGAGTGCTTTTAAGACAGACACAAATCCAGTGCACTTGTAAGTGATTGTAGCCAAATACATTTTTGGGGGAGGAGGGGCTGTTTAATGCATACTTTTAAATCAAAGTACGCATCATTGTTATTGTGTGCTGTCACACAGATTCTGGCTCATTATGACCCTGTAGGACAGGGTAGAACTGCCCCATAGGGTTTCCTTGGCTATAATCTTTACAAAAAGGAACTCTGGTAGTGTAGTGGTTAAGGCTTTTGGCTGCTAACCAAAAGGATTTTTTGCTCTGCAGAATTAAAAAAAAAAAAAAAAAACCAGAAAACATGAGGCAGTCTGCTTCCATACAGATTTACAGCCTTGGAACTCAATGGGTGTCACTGAGTCAGAATCAACTCAATGACAATGAGTTGAGTGAGAATCTTTACAGGAACACATCTTTTCTGGGCAGATCACCAGGTAGGTTGAACTGACAACTTTTCCTTATGTATTAACATAGTTTTAAAGCACTAAATAGTTCCAGAAATATTTATAGGTATACTGGTAACATAGTGGCTAAGGCATTTGGCTGCTAACCAGAAGGCTGGCGGTTCAAACCCACCAGCCACTCCTCGGAAGGAAGATGGGGCAATCTACTTCCATAGTGATACTGCCTTGGAAACC
>NW_006921764.1:3624038-3636684 GCF_000298275.1 Orycteropus afer afer | reverse complement strand
CCAGAAGGCTGGCGGTTCAAACCCACCAGCCACTCCTCGGAAGGAAGATGGGGCAATCTACTTCCATAGTGATACTGCCTTGGAAACCCAAGGAGAGGTCGCTATGAGTCGGGTCTGACTCAACAGCACATAACAACAACAACAACAACAAATACATAAAAAGCACTGTTATGCTCTCTATCCCGTTTCTTTCTTCAATAGAAAACCCTTTCAGCGCTTACCACTTCCTTTTTCTTTTCTTTTCTTTTTTTTTTCCTGAGGACTACTACCTTCATTTCAGCTGTTTCTTTTGTCTTGCTGTCTCCTGCCGGAAGCCTGGGATCTCTACATTTGTTTCTGTAGAGGTGATGCTTTCATTAAGTTTAGTAATTTGGTGGCAAATTTTGCTCAAAGTTATCATTACTTCTGATGATTATTTTCTTGTAAGTGTTCTTAGTAACCTATTTTTCATATTGTGGTAACATATACAAAACAAAAAATTTACATTTTAACCATTTTGAAGTGTATAATTCAGTGGCTTTTCAGGAATGGAGAAAACTCATTACCAACCTGCAATATGCAGATGACACAACTTTGCTTGCGGAAAGTCAGCATGACTTGAAGCACTTGCTGATGAAGGTCAGGGACTACAGTCTTCAGTATGGATTACATCTCAACATAAAGAAAATGAAAATACTCACAACTGGGCCAAGAAGCAGCATCATGATAAATGGAGAAAAGATTGAAGTTGTCAAAGATTTCATAATTCTTGGTACCACAATCAACACCAATGGAAGCATCAGTAAAAACATCAGATGACATATTTCACTGGGCAAATCTGCTGCAAAAGACCTTTTTAAAGTGCTGAAGAGCAAAGATGTCTCCTTGAAGACCAAGGTGCACCTGACCCCAGCCTTGGTATTTTCAATTGCCTCATATGCGTGAGATTTGGCCAATGAATAAGGAAGACCAAAGAAGAATTGATACTTTTGAGTTCTGGTGTTGGTGAAAATTACCATTGTATTCCTAGGTGTTGGTGAAAGTACCATGAAGTGCCAGAAGAACAAACAAATATGTCCTGGAAGAAGTGCAGCTAGAATGCTCCTTGCAAGCAAGAATGGCCAGACTTCGTTTGACCTACTTTGGTCATGTTGTCAGAAGGGATCATTCCCAGGAGAAGGATATCATGCTTGGTAAAATGGAGGGTCAGCGAAAAAGGGGAAGGGCCTCAATGAGATGGATTGACACAGTGGCTGCAATGGTGGACTCGAGTATAGCAAGTATTGTGAGGCTGACACAGGACTGGGCAATGTTTCATTCTGTTGTACACATGGTCACTATGAGTGGAGCCGACTCAGTGGCACCTAACAACAACAATTCAGTGGCTTTTAGTAAATCCACAGTGTTGTGCAGACAACATCACAAAAGAAAACCTCATACCATTAAGTAGTCATTACACTATCCCTCTCTTTCCATCTCTGGCAATTACTAACCTGCTATCTCTATGGATTTGCCTTTTCTGAGTATTTAATATAAATAAAAGCATGCAGTATGTTGCCTTTTGTATCTATGATGCTAAA
Organism: Orycteropus afer afer; assembly: GCF_000298275.1. Lineage (NCBI taxonomy): Eukaryota > Metazoa > Chordata > Mammalia > Tubulidentata > Orycteropodidae > Orycteropus > Orycteropus afer. Next base: position 3,635,125 of record NW_006921764.1, on the reverse strand, counting down.
AATAATGCCAGCAGCCCAATTTTACAAACTCTATGTAGCATAGTGGCTAAAGGCCCTTGACTCCTAACCAGAAGGCTGGCGGTTCAAACCCACCATCCACTCCTTGGAAGGAAGATGGGGCAATCTACTTCCGTAGTGATACTGCCTCGGAAACCCAAGGAGGGGTTGCTATGAGTCGCGTATGACTCGATGGCACATAACAACAACATATAATTCTTAGACCATTTCCACCCTAGAGTGATTAGGAAACATGCTAGGTGATGTACAAATAAGTACAAACTAATTTTATGAAGTTTACTCACACACAAAGAGAAATTTTACAAAGCATTTTTTCCTGGCCTAAACTAGGTACCAACCCTGGCATTTGGTTCAAATCTGGAAGTGATGGTAGCTGTCCTTCAAAAAGATCACGTCTTTTAAAGGATTTGTATTTCTGGATCAGAAGGAAAAGAGACCAGCTTCTTTTCTTACTTGCATGTTCTTGCCTATCCCCACCATAGGAATCCACAGACACTATTTTCACTAACTCTCCATGCAATTGGAGTCAAAGGATTTAGCCTCTTTAAAGGTCAGTTTCCTTTGCTTTCAAATGAAAGGACTGAACTGAAATGATGTATCTGTAAAGTTTTCTGTAGTCCTCAAGTTCCACCACCACTCTGACACAGTTTAGAATCTTTATATTCTTCTTTAAACTATTTCTTAGATTGCAATCTACTTCCTAAATTACTTTGTCTTGCTTCCAATTAATATGCCCTTGCTTAAAACAATTATCATACATTCCTTTCATTATTGACAGTCCATCTTTGAGAGAAAGAGCTCCAGTGGTGCAGTGGTTAAAGCATTTCACTGCTAACCAAAATGTTATTGGTTCAAACCCACCAGCTTCTCCATCAGGCAGTCTGCTTCAGTAAATATTTATAGCCTTAGAAATCTCGTGTGGCAGTTCTACTCTGACCTATAAGGTCATTGACTCACTGCCCTCAAGTAGGATCCGAATCATAGTGACCCCTCCTTGGGTTTCCAAGGCGGTATCTCTACTGAAGTAGATTGCCCAATCTTCCTCCAACAAGTGGCTGGTGGGTTTGAACTGCTAGCCTTCTGGATAGCAGTCAAATGCCTTAGACACTATGCCACCAGAGCTCCTAGGAGTTGGAATTGCCTTGATGGCAGTGGGTTTGGTTTGGTGGGGCTTTGAGAGAGCTGGAGAGAAAGAAAGGAGAGATTCCTCAGATACTTATGTCTTGCCTGACTGTCCTCTGCTGAGTGTTTGGCACTTTCACAGTTTGGAAGTACCTCCACCAGTGTCACTGCCCAGAACCTTTGACATAAGATGATTTTTATCTGACACAAAATTGGTTCCATTTTTAATCATTCCCTAAAGTTATTAAAATTATTTCTTCTAAACACAGAAGTTTCCAGGTTGTCTTTTACAGAATTAGGAAGGACATGGTCCACAGAAGACAAATGTCAAAATAAACAGTTTCATCTGTTCTAAGAATTAGCTTGAGTGCCTTTCTTCTCTTTAAGCCATTTAAAAACAGCAGTGATTACCATGAGAAAAATGCTGCCTATTTAAGAGGTAATTATAAGGATATGAAATTGACAACAAAATTATTTCTCTTAGTTGTTTTTTAAAATCATATTAGCACTTCCACAGCAGACTGGATAAATCTTTCTCCTGCTGCTTATAGCTAATTAAAATATTAAACACTCAGAATACAAAAAATGTGACTGATTATATGCAAATATTATTTGCAAAAGAATAAATTTATTATGCATAGTAAATTGCCTCTATGAAAATTAGATACAAGATATATGTTGCGTTCATATAGTTGTTGCCTGAAAGTAATCTTTAAAACCAGTAGTAGTCAAGAGTTTATATAAATACATATATATCTCTAATAACAACCCACTGCCATCAAGTCAATTCTGTCTCATAGCAGCCCTTTAGAGTAGAACTGCCCCCATAGAGTTTCCAAGGCTGTAAATCTTTGCAGAAGCAGAATGTCTCATCTTTCTCCTGCAGAACAGCTGGTGGATTTGAACTGCCAGTATTTCAGTTAGCAGTCAAATGCTTTGACCACTACACCACCAGAGGTCCTCTATCGCTAGTAGGTGGGGTTTATTTTAACTGAAGGGAAACAAAATATAAAACTACAAAATGTGTGATTTGTTGTTATTTTTATAAGATTTTATGTAAGGATCTGTCTTAGGTTTCTCTAGAGAAACTGAACCAATGATGTAGATATATTAGATAAAGAGCGGGATATTTACTTTGAGGAATTAGCTCCTGTGATTGTAGGAGGCTGGCTAGTGCCATATTCATAGGTCAGGCAACACAGGCTGTAGATTCCTACAAGTTTGTATCCCAAAATTCATAGGTTAAGCGACAAGAAGGGTGAAGAGTAAGTGTGTTCTGGAAAAATGTCTGTTTACAGTGTGGGAGCAGACCATACCCTAGGGAAATTCCCTTTTAGCTTTTAAGGTTCTCACCTGATTGACTATAGCCTGCCCACATTATGGCTTCTAATCTGCTTTACTTGAGGCCAAGTGATTCAACCATGTGCAATTACAGCAACAACTAGACTAGTATTTCACCAAACCCACTGGGCACCATAGTCTAGCCAAATTGACACAGCAAATGAGCCATCACAAGGTCCAGTATTATTGTTTCAGCCTCACTTTAACAAAGTAGACTGGCAGTTCTTATAATTCATGTATTCCTCCAACTTAAGAGCCTCCTATCACGTGCCAAACACAGTGCTAAGCAGTTTTATGGATTGAATGGTGTCTTCCAAAAATATGTCGCAAGTTCTAACCGCTTTACCTGTGGTTATAATCTCATTTGGGAATAGATTTTCTCTGTTATGTTAATGAGGCAGTATTAATAGAGAGTATTTCTTAAATCAATCTTTTGAGATATAAAAAAGCAGATTAAGCAAGCAAGTGAGCACCAATGGATGAGGAAGATACAAGACACATGATCACCAAGGAACATGGCAATAGAAGCTGAAAGAAACAAGGACCTTCCCCTAGAGCAGACAAAGAGAGAGCCTTCTCCTAGAGTCAGCTCCCTACATTTGGACTTCTAACCTCCTGAACTGTGAGAAAATAAAGTTCTGTTTGTTAAAGCCTCCCATTTGTGGTATTTCTGTTATAGCAGCACTAGATAACTTAGACAGCAGTGGAATTGCCACTGCACATATATGGCATCTGCCTTCATAATATTTTACAGAAGACAGAAAACAATTAGGGTAGGATGTTGTAAGAGCTACACTGGAGGTGTATATGAGGTGCAATGGGAGTAACTGTGCTTGTAGGGAGCACAGAGTTTCCAGAGGCTCTAATTAAAGCTAAAAGGATGAATGTGTCAACAGATACTAGGGAGAAAAGAATCATAGAAAGAATAGTTTGGGCGATAGCATGCATGCACATGCACACACATGTACACACAGTACTTTGTGTGTCTACAGCATGGGGTTCCAAGGGGAGAATGATGAGAACTGAGACTAGTTAGGGACATCACATCAGGAGTGACCTAGTAAGATTCATGTGTTTGTTGGACAAGTAATGCTAGGGGTTATAACAAACAATTCATAATCCTTAGTGGTTTAAAACAATGCAAGCTCATTTCTTGCACACATAATAGTTTAACTGGGTGTTAGGGCAACCTTCCATGGGGTAATTCTGGGAAACTGACTTATTCCTCCTCCTGGTGGCATCAACTCAACAAGTATTTGGTTAATAATATCAAATGCTACTGAAAGGTTAACTCATAAAGGCCAGAAAAGTGCCCATGTGTATAGCAAGTAAGAGGTCACTTGCAATGCTTCCAGGAATGGTTTCGTAGTAGCAATTTCATTGGAACAGAAGGGCAGAGGCCAGATTGCAGCTGAGGAATGAATGAGAGGTGAGAAGGAAGAGCCAGTAAACACCATCTACTCTATAAAAAGCTTGGATGTGAGGGAAAACAAAGATTATAGATTGAGGAAGACATATTTGAGGGATTGTTTCTTTATTTGTTTCTTTTATCATGAGAGAGAATTGACGTGATTATTTTCTGAGGGGAAAGCTACTTGAGAGGAAAATGGTGCAGATGTTGTTGATAGAGGAATAATTGATTAATGAAGTCCCTGAGGAGGCAGGAGATGATGAGATTCAGAGGAGAGATAAAGGGATTAGCTTTAGTCTGGAGGCTTTATGCTTTGTTCACTGGTCTGGGAGAGAAGCAGATGAGGTAAGGAAGAGTATGTATGAATGTCACTGTTTGAGGTTCAAGTATGTGTCTATGAAAACCAACATAATAGGCAAATAAACCATCTATTTTAAAAGAATTATGAATATGGAGTATGAGTATTCTCAAGGAGTAAAAAATAAAACAAATGAAAAAACTTTAATTTTCTTAATTGAATGTGGCTTCTCCTTTTCTGGTGTCAGAGCAGCCAAAACTTTTCATTTATAGACTTAAAGATACACATCTAAATTTATATATGATTTGTGGTAAAGGTTATGTGTCAGCTTGGCTGGGCCTAGTTTTGAGTGGCTGGGCAGCTGGATGTAGTATTCCCCATGATGAGACTCCATGGTGGAATCTACTTTAAGCAGCTGGAGAGCTGCCTTAGGAATGTGGTTTGCTTCCAGTATATAAGAAGACACTTTGAGGAAAGTCTTGAGCTTTTGGCGTGCTTGGACCCTGCATGTAGCTGAGTCTTCATTCAGCAGCCTGCCATGTTGCCTGCCGATCTTGGGATTGTTTCTGGACTTGAACTGGTGGCCTGCTGTGTTGGTTGTTAATCTTGGGACTTTGGCATTTTACTTGTTGTCCTCTGGTTTGTCAGCCTCAGCAGCCAGGAGCAGCCTGAGTGAAGAGAAACCTCCAGCTCCAGTGGGCCAGGAACAAGAGGTAAAACTAAAGTCCAAAGTCGAGGGTCATCACTCAGCCCCTAGAGGTGGCACTTTGAACTCAGACTTCTAGCCTCTTAAACTGTAAGATAATAAATCCCTGTTTGTTTAAGCCATACATTTGTGGTATGTTTGTTACAGCTGGACTGGATAACCAAAACATGATTTTTAGATACTGTTTTGGAATGTATAGTAATATAAATCATTGAAATACATGAAATTTTATATTAGATATTAGTAAATTAATTTTGAAGGTTCAACTGACTATTAGGAAATCAAATATAATTACAGTTTTCTTCTGACAGATATGTTGTTGTTAAGTGCCGTCGAGTCATTTCCGACTCATAGAGACCCCATGCACAGCAGAACAAAACACTGCCTGATCCCGCACCAGCCCCACAATCCCTGCTATACTTGAGCCCATCATCGCAGCCACCATGTCAATCCATCTCGTTGAAGGCCTCCCCCTCTTTCGTTGACCCTCCACCCTACCAAGCATGACATCCTTCTCCAGGGAATGGTCCCTTCTTACAACATGACCAAAATAGGTGAGACAAAGTCTGCCCATTCTTGCTTCCAAGGAGCATTCTGGCTGCACTTCCTCCAGGACGGATCTCTTAGTTCTTTTAGAAGTCCATGGTACTTTCAGCATTCTTCGCCAGCACCACAACTCAAAAGCATCAACTCTTCTTCGGTCTTCCTTATTCATTGTCCAGCTCTCACATGCATACCAGGCGATTGGAAATATCATGGCTTGTGTCAGGCGCACCTTAGTCCTCAAGGAGGTATCCTTGCTCCTCAGCACTTGATACAGTTCCTTCGCAGTTGACTTTCCCAATGCTACACGTCATCTAATGTCCTGACTACTTCTTCCATTGGCATCGATTGTAGAACCAAGCAACATGAATTCCTTGACAACCTCGATCTTCTCTCCATTTATTGTGATGCTGCTCATTGGTCCAGTTGTGAGGATTTTTGTTTTCTTTTTATTGAGATGTAATCCATACTGCAGACTGTATTCTTCAACTTTCATCAGTAGGTGCCTTAAGTCATCCTCACTTTCAGCAAGCAAAGTTGTATCGTCTGCATATCTCAGGTTGCTAATGATTCTTCCTCCAATCTTGATACCACGTTTTTCTTCATAAAGTCCAGCTTCTCGGATTATTTGCTCAGCATATAGATTGAATACGTGTAGAGAAAGGATACAACCCTGACGCACTCCCTTCTTGATTTTAAACCATGTAGTGTCCCCTTGTTCTGTTCGAACGACAGCCTCCTGGTCAAGGAACAGATTCCTCATGAGTACAGTCAAGTGCTCGGGAATTCCCATTCTTCTCAATGTTATCTATACTTTGTCATGATCCACACAATCAGATGGCTTTGCATAGTCAATGAAACACAAGTAAACATCTTTCTGGTATTCTTTGCCTTGAGCCAAGATCCATCTGACAACAGCTATGATATCCCTTGTTCCACATCCTCTTCTGAATCCAGCTTGAACCTCTGGAAGTTCTCTGTCAATATACTGCTGCAAACGTTTCTGAATTATCTTCAGTAAGATCTTACTTGCGTGTGATATTAATGCTATTGTTCTATAATTTCCACATTCTGTGGGATCACCTTTCTTTGGAATGGGCACAAATATGGATCTCTTGCAGTCAGTTGGCCAGGTAGCTGTCTTCCAAATCTCTTGGCATAACTGAGTGAGTGCCTCCAGTGGGGCATCTGTTTGTTGAAATATCTCAATCGGTATGCCATCAATTCCCGGAGCCTTGTTCTTCGCCAGTTCTTTCATTTCAGCTTTGACTTCTTCCTTCATTACCATTGGTTCTAGATCATATGCCACTTCCTGAAATGGATGAAGATTGATCAGTTCTTTTTGGTACAGTGACTCTGTGTATTCCTGCCATCTTCTCTTGATGTTTCCTGCATCATTCAATATTTTTAAAGTAAGCATTTTGTGCATTTCCCATTGCTTTCAAAGGAGCTTTGGACAAAGTCCTAAAGATTCTTGTGTATTCATCAGAACAAATTGTTATCTTAAAGGCCATATCAAGGGAAGAAAAGAACCATTTGATTAATTTTAATTATACTATATTATACTTAAGCCTCACTTATTGATATGGTTAAGTTTAAAAGACCATGTTGTTATGTGAAATCAGTGTTAATTAAGAATCTGTGACTATGCCCCATCTTTGGCCCCAGAACTTCTCTACCCCCAATCACTCACTGCCTATCAGTTACTACCAGGATGTACATAGTGCTACGGGTCTCCCTTCCCCATCAAGACTTCCCCAGCACTTTAGAGAACATTTGGGTCTTTCTTGCTGCCTGCTCTCTCCCAATGCCAGTGTATCATTTGGGGTGGCCCATGGAGGTCACCCTGGGCCTGGCAATGGTCCCATATGGGGCCCAGACTATTGGAGGTACTGCTGGAGGATTTTTCCAAAGTTGTCATAAATGTGAAACACAGGAAAACAAGGTAGTTGATAAGTGAGGAGTAGAGTATACTGTTAGTCTTACACATTTTTACTTTCAGGTGTTAGATAATTGTATACATTCTACTTTTCTCCTTTTAGAATCCAGAGTATCTGCAGAAGTGATTTATTCTAAATATTAATATAGATGAGCAATATATTACAGTCAGTGTAGGACAGTTTACCAATCTGACTTCACTTTTCCTTTTCTAAAAATGGAAAGAACTACTGGCTCTTTCGGAATCATAGAATCTCAAGGTAGAAAAGAAGCTCAAAAAGTGTCACAGCTGCCTCACACTGGTACATGCACACATTCATGAGTTCAGTGAACATTTATTGAGTTCCGACCTCTTCAGTGTTATCCCCAAGATCAATTTCTCCCTTATTGTACCAACTACACTGGCCTTCTTTCAATTTCCTGACCTTCCAACCTCAAGGCATTCTCATATTCTAATTAATTTGCCAAGAATATTCTAACCTCAGAACCACTCTATAAGTCTGGCTGACACCTACTCATCATATATATAAATTGGGAAGGAAGAAGTATAACTATCCTTGTTCTTAGTTGACATGATCATATACATTGAAAATCCTTAAATTAATTCCTAACTGTATATAGAAAGGAAAGGGACACTGGATAAACAAAGCATTATTGAAGAAGAAGAGCAATGTAGGAGGCCTCATACTCCCCAATCTCAGAACTTACTATATAACCACGGTAATCAAAACAACCTGGTATTGGTAAAACATGTAGCTCAGTGGAACAGAATTGAGAACCCAGAAGTAAATCTGCCCATCTATAGACAGCTAATCTTTGACAAAGAGTAAATGTCCATTAAATAGGGAAGAGAAAGTCTGTTAAAAAATGGTGCTTGAAGAACTAGATATTCATTTGCAGAATAATGAAAAAGATCCATACCTCACATCACGGACAAAAACTTACTCAAAGACCTAAATGTGAAATCTAAAACTATAAAGTTTGTGGAAGGAAATAGAGACACCACTAAAGACCCTAATGCATGGCGTAACTAGAATACCAAACAGCTAATAGTGCACAAACAACAGAAAATAAATTAGATAACTGGGATCGTCTAAAAATTAAATGCCTATGCTCAACAAAAGATTCCACCAAAAGAGTAAAAAGGGAACATATAGACTGGGAAAAACAAAAAACAAAACTTTGGTTATCACATATCTGACAAGGGTCTTAAATTTTATCTCTTAAATTTATAGAAAACGTCAATACTTTAACAACAAAAAGATGAACAATCCAATTAAAAAATGGGCAAATGACATGAACAGACACATCACCAAAGAAGATACTCAGGTGGCTAACATGAAAACATGAAAAGATGCTCCCAATCATTAGCCTTTAGAGAGATGCAAATCAAAACTACAATGAGATACCACTTCACGCTGGCGATACCACATCGATCAAGAAAAGAGGACAAATGCTCGTGAGGCTGTGGGGAGACTAGAACTCTTATTCATAGTTTGTGGGACTACAGAATGGTATGATCATTATGGAAAATGGTATGGTGCTTCTGTCAGAAGCTAAAAATAGAAATACTATACGATTGAGCAGTCTCACCCCTAGGTATACATCCTAGAGAAACAAACAGTGACATGAATAGACATGCACACCATCATATGTTCATCACAGCATTATTCACAATAGCAAAAAGATGGAAACAGTCTAAATGTCCATCAGTGGATGAATGGACAAACTATAGTACACATACAATGCAATACTATGCAATGATAGAGAATAATGATGAATCCATGAAACATCTCACAAAATGGATGGATCTGTAGGACATTGCACTGTGTGAAATAAGTCAAACACAAAAGGAAAAGTACTGTATGAGACCACTGTTATAAAAAATAGGTTTACACACAGGAAGAAACATTCTTTGATGGTTACCAGACAGGGAGAAGCTCTAACTGGAAAGTAGATAAGCTTTAATTCTGGTAAATGGAAAGACAATACACAATATGGGGGAATTTAGCACAGTGTGACCAAGGCGAAGGAAGACACTGAGAGGTATGCAAGAATAAAGAACACTATGGCAAATGACCACTCCTCAGAAGGAAGATTGGGCAATCTACTTCCATAGTGATACTGCCTCGGCAACCCAAGGAGGGGTCGCTATGAGTCGGGACTGACTTGATGGCACACAACAACAACATGGCAAATGATGTAACATATATAGTCCTGCTATAGCAGTCATAACAATAATTTATAAGTAGATGCATAGGTAAATATGTATGCTAAATAGGTCAAGGAGGTCACACAGGAGTATAGCTACATACAGATGTAGGTATAGAGGTGGATACTTCTACATACCTATTTGCAAATGCTACACATCTACTCATGTATGTAACAGAGCATTTAGGGGTCACAGTTATAAAAACTCCTTAGACACTGAGACTGAAGCACTGGACCTGAAGGCTAAGGACCATATCCTTAGGGGACACCTAGGTCACCTAGCAAAACACAATTCATAAACTAATGTTCTACATCCTAGTTTGGTGAGTACCATCTGGGGTATCCTAAGGCATTTGTTTGCTAACCAGAAGGCTGTTAGTTAAAAACCACCAGCCACTCCTCAGAAGGAAGATTGGGCAATCTACTTCTGTAGTGATACCACCTCAGAAACCCAAGGAGGAGTCACTATGAGTTGCATCCGACTCAAAAGCAGTGAGTTTGGTTTGGTTTATCTGGGGTATTTAAAGCTGGCAAGCAGCTCTCTAAGCAGGAGCTATTGGTCTCTTCTTGCCTGGAGCATTGGAGAGCAAAGAAAAATGAAAACTCATGGAAGCAGTTAGCTCAGAGGGCTAATGGCCCACATGAAGCACAGCTTCCTATATCCTGAGACCAGAAGAACTAGATGGTGTCCAGCTACCACTACCGACCACCCTAAGACCAAAACAGAAGGGCCCTGGTGAGAATGGGTGTGGAAAACAAACAAACAAACAAAAAATTCAAAACCAAAAAGAAGAGACCAGACTTACTGGTTGGAAAGAGACTAGAAAACCCCCAGAGACTATTGCCCTGAGAAAACCACCTAACTTGGAACTGAAGACAATCTCAGAGGCCACCTTCTAACCAAATAGACAGGGCTATAAAACAAACAATGCTGAGAATGTGCTTCTCAGAACAATCAACTATACAAGACCAAAAGGACAACATAGACTCAAAACAGAGATGGAAAACCTGGGAGGATTAGGGAAACTAGATGAATGGAAATGGGAAACCCCGGGAAGAAATAGAGTGCCGACAGATTTAAGGGATTGCACCAATGTCACAGAACAATTTGTGTATGAACTGTGGAGTGGGAAAACTAATTTGCGATGTAAACTTTCACCGAAAACACAATAAAGTGTTAAAATAAAATAGACTCATTTCTGATTCCAGTAGCTAAAGGGGATTCTGGCTTACAAGAGTATAATCTGGAAGATTCATTCACTAATAATTTGTTGAAAGGGTTAATTTAAATGGAAGCCTTGTCCTTTCAGTGTGAACACAAAGACTGTGACAAATAACTAAAACAACCAATCCCATATTTGGCAAACAACCTAATGTTACTTTCTCTTATGTATCAACACCTTTGCCCAAATCCCTTGAGTAGCCAATTCCTTGATTGATTCCAAGTAAATATAGACATAGATATATATCTATAAACTTTTGACAAGTGCTCAATTCAC
>NW_006921764.1:3606913-3623938 GCF_000298275.1 Orycteropus afer afer | reverse complement strand
AATTTTGGTCAATGACATGAGACAAAGTATATGTGAACTGCTGTATGAAAAGTGAATTTACTCTGTAAATCTTCACCCAAATCCTAAAAAAAAAAAAAAAAAAAAGATGCAATATTGAATTCTATGGGCAAAATATTGAATGACACAGAAAGCATCAAAAGACCCGGAAGGAGGACACATAGTCACTGTGCCAAAAATAATTGGTTGGTGTTTAACCATTTCAGGGAGTAGCATATGATCAAGAACTGATGGTAATGAAGGAAGAAGCTCAAGCTACACTGACAATATTGGTGAAAAGCAAGGCTCCAGGAATTGATGGAAATCCTGTTGAGATGTTTCAACAAATGAACACAATGCTCATTCGCTTATGCCAAGAAATTTGGAAGACAGCTACCTGGCCAACCACTGAATGAGATCCATATTTGTGCCCATTCCAAAGAGAGGTAATCCAATAGAATGCAAAAATTATGCAACAATATCATTAATATCACACACAAGTAAAATTTTAATGAAGGCAATTTAAAGATGGTTGCCACAGTACCTGAATAATGAACTGCCAGAAATTCAAGCCACATTCATTAGAGGGCAAAGAGCTAGGGATATCATTGCTGATATCAGATGGATCTTGGCTGAAAGCAAAGAGCACCAGAAAGATGTTTACCTGTGTTTATTGACTATGGAAAGGCTTTTGATTCTGTGGATCACAACAAATTATAGATAACATTGCCAAGAGTGAGCATTCCAGAACACTTAATTGTCCTTATGTGGAACCTACACATAGACCAAGAAGCACTTGTGTGAACAGGACAAGGGAATACTGCATGGTTTACAATTGGGAAATGTGTGTACTTACATCTTACCTTTTCACCATACTTATCCAATTTCTATCTGTAGTAGTTAAGGTTATGTGCCAACTTGGCTGTCCCTGGTTTTGAGTGCCTGGGAAGCTGGATGTAGTTATTCCCCATGGTGAGACTGGTAATCAACTCCATGGTGAAATCTACTGGAGCAGTTGAGTAGCTGTTTTAGGAATGTGGGCTGCTTCCAGTATATAAGAAGCAACTTTTAGAAATGGTCTGTAGCTTTGGGCATGCTTGAGTCCTGCATGTAACTGAGTAGCTGTTCAGCAGCCTGCCATGATGTCTGCTGATCTTGGGAGTCTTAATGGACTTGAATAAATGGTCTGCTGTGTGGTTTGGTAATATTGAGACTGTGCCTTTTTACTTGTCGACCTTGGGTTTGTCAGCCTCAGCAGCCAGCAGCTGCCTAAGTGAAGAAAGTCTCCAGCTTCAGTGGGCGAGGAGCAAGAGGCAGAGCTAAAGCTCAAGGTCTAGGTACTTTCCTCAGCCCTAGAGCCTGGCACTTTGAACTTGAACTTCTAGACTCCAAAACTGTAAGAGAATAAACTTCTATTTCTTAAAGCCATCCCAATGTGGTATTTTCTGTTAGAGCAGCACGAAGTAACCAAAACAATATCTTAAGCAAATAATCCTAGAAGCTGGCCTATATGAAGAAGAATGTGACACCAGTATTGGATGAAGATTCATTAACAACCTGGGATATGGAAATGACACAGCCTTGCCTGTTGAAATTGAAGAGGATTTGAAGCACTAATTGATGGAGATCAAAGACTACAACCTTCAGTATGGATTACACCTTAACATAAAGAAAACAAAAGTCCTCAAAGCTGGCCCAATAAGCAACATCATGATAAACAGAGAAGATATTAAAGTTGTCAAGGATTTCAATTTACTTGGATCCACAATCCATACTCATGGAAGCAGTACTCAGGAAATCAAATGATATATGGCATTGGGCAAATCTGCTGCAAAGGACCTCCTGAAAGTGTTAAAAAACAACGTTGTCACCTGAGGACTAACGTGTGCCTCACCAACCCATGGTATTTTAATGGCTTTTATTTTTTGCTTATCTGTATTTTATTTCTCATAATTAGACATGTATTATTTACACATCTTTAAAAGGACAAGTCTTTTAGCTACTAACTCCACATTTATGTAGTGTTTTATGTATTTTTAAAAAGCTCTCACATGGATTAATTTCATGGCAACCTGTTAGATAATTATTAATATTGTTATTATACAATAAGCCAACTGAAAGCAAGAAAGCCTTGTAACTGGTGGAGGCAGAATTTGAATCTAAGTCTTCTGCCTCTAAATCATGTGCTTTCTGCTTGACTACAGCAAATCAGCAGTTTGTTGAGAACAGCTCTCTGTAAAATTAAATGAACTTTTATTATCAGAGCCAAATGAAAGATTTGAATTGGAGCCCAGACTGTACCATTGATTAGGTTTGCAATTTGAGGCCAGCTAATCTTTTTCAGTTAGTTTCTATATATAAAATGGGGGGCAGGGGACTTCTGGTAAGATGGCCCCATAAGTTCACAATACATAACAATGAGAAATCAATTGTAAGACTGAAAATCAAAAAGACAAGGCCAAGTTCAAAAACCAGATAAACTTTCAGAGGAACAGAAATGGGATAGAAATCCAAGTAATAAACAGGATTGAGGCTTGGGGACTGTTGGCTCCTGATCTCAAAGTTCAGTTTCTGTGTGGTAAAGAGAGATTACACATGTTCTGTGCAGAACTGGAGATTAGAGCTAGGTTTACTATTGAAAGACACAGTTGAGGACAAGAATGGAGTAGAGAGGAAGAGCTGAAAACCAAAATTCAAAACTACAGTAAGATATGTAAGAAGTGCTGCCAACAACATCAACATATTCTAACAGATACTGTCAGAATGCTTGAAGAGATAAATAGCTTTCATTTAGATAAAGCAAGCAATTATGACTCAAAAATGGCAAGAAAGAAAACTATAATAGGTAAATAGGAAAAATAGTTAGAAACTATAGAAATGAAAAATATGTTATTGAAATGAGTCTAACAATATCTGTTCTATTAGCGAGATACAAGATCACAAAACCATTGTGAGAACTAAATGCAAGCCTATGATTTGGGAATTGAAACATTTCGTCCTATGAGATGTTGGATGAAGAGATGTCCTGGAGATCTCTCCAGTGGAGGTTGCTATGGGACTGGCAAGGAATTGGAGTAGCTTTGAGAGAAGGAAAGACCATCATAAAAGGAAGATTATATTGACAAATTTCATATAATTCTCAGATGTGCCTTCATGAAGAAAACCCCTGCCTATGGTGTCTACATCAAAGAAGAAAAGATTTGTGCCTTTTCTAAGTTGCCCATAAAACAACCCACTCTTATTTCTTGTAGAAGAAGAAGAGTGGGAAAAGGTACTCCATAAACTAGGGCTATTATTATCCTTCCATTTTAGGAGGAAAATAATATCACCATCTGTGTAGGAAAACGTCTGGACATTAAAAGTTTATGCTTTTTCTAATGTGCCTTTCTATGAGGTATACATTTGAAATTGGGCATGTAAACCTATATTTAAGTATGGAATATTTTCATGCAAATGTGTACATGCATATCTTAAAGCTTGTTCTCTTCTACTCAAAAGGGGTAGGAATATGAATATTATTGAGTGAGTATAATTTTCATACAGGCATTGTGTGGGCAGCTTCCATTCTGGCTAAGCATCTTAACAAAAATGAAATGCTTGATGAGAACAGTGGGATTTTATAAGGGTTAGTATTGCAGCATGAATGTTTCTAATAACTCTCTGTGGCTAAAAAGAAGCCTGTTGGGTCTTGAATTAGAAAGAACAGAGCCATCCAGTACGAGAAGGCAAATTGTCATGTGGGGCAATTGATATACAAGAAATAGAATAATAGAGAAACAGAATAGAATGGCTCCTCCTGTCTTTTTGGTTTTGAATTGTGGTAAAATTGTGTTTCACGGACTCTGCAAAAGAATCTGATTGTGTGGATCCTAACAAATTATGGATGACATTGAGAAGAATGGGAATTCCAGAACACTTAATTGTACTCATGAGGAGCCTGTACATAGACCAGGATGCTGCCTTTCAAACAGAACAAAAGGATAATGCATGGTTTAAAATCAGGAAGGGAGTGTGTCAGGGTTGCATCTTTAACCATATTTATTCAACCGCTATGCTAAGCAAATAATCTGAGAAGCTGGACTATATGAAAAACACAGCATCAGGATTGGAGAAAGACTCACTAACAACTTGCGATATGTGGATGACATAACCTTGCTTGCTGAAAGTAAAGATGACTTGAAGTGCTTACTGATGAAGATTAAAGATTACAATCTGCAATATGGATTATACCTTAACATAAAGAAAATTATAATCTTCACAACTGGAACAATAAGCAGCATCATGATAAATGGAGAAAAGATTGAAGTTGTCAAAGATTTCATATTAGTTGTTTCCATAATCAACACCAATGGAAGAAGCAGTCAACATATCAGACATTGTATTGCACTAGGCAAATCTGCTGCAAAAGACCTCTTTAAAGTGCTGAATAGCAAAGATGTTTCTTTGAAGACTTAGGTGCACCTAACCCAAGATATAGTGTTTTCATTCGCCTCATATGGATGTAAAAGCTGGACAATGAATAAAGACAGGAGAAGAGTTGATGTTTTTGAGTTGTGGTGTTGGCAAAGAATATTGAAAGTACCATGGACTGCCAGAAGAATGAACAAATCTGTCCTGGAAGAAGTGCAGCTGGAATGCTCCTTGGAAGGGTGAGTGGCCAGACTTTATTTCACCTACTTTGGTCATGTTGTCAGAAGGGGCCATTCCCGGGAGAAGGATAACATGTTTGATAAAGTGGAGGGTCAGCTAAAAAAGGGAAGGTTGTCAACAGGATGGATTGACACAGTGGTTACAACAATGGGCGCTCAGGCATAGGAAGGATTGTGAGGCTGGCACAGGACCGGGCAGTGTCATTCTGTTGTACATAGGATCACTATGAGTCAGAGCCAACTCGATGGCACCTAACAACAATATATTGGTAAAACATTGCCAATTCAACATCAGTGGCATTTATGACATTCATCATGTTGTATGTACAGCCATTGCCAGTATCAGTTAACAAATTTTCCATCACCATTTACAGATACTCAATGGTTCCTAAACAATAACTCCCCCTTTTACCTTCCCTTCTGCTGCTGGTAATTACTATTCAACTTTGGTCTCTATAAATTAGCCGATTCTAGGATTCTAGATATTTCATATTGTTGTTGTTATGTGTTGTCGAGTCGGACCCGACTCATAGCAACCCCTCCTTGGGTTTCTGAGGCAGTATCACTATGGAAGTAGATTGCCCCATCTTCCTTCCAAGAAGTGGCTGGTGCGTTTGAACTGCCAGCCTTCTGGTTAGCAGTCAAGTGCCTTAGACGCTATGCTACCAGAGCTCCTGATATTTCAGATAAGAGGGACCATATACTGTTTGTCTTTTTGTGATTGACTTACTGCATGCAGCATAATATTTCCAAGATTCATCCATGTTGTAGCACATATCAGGACTTCATTTCTCTTTATGGTTAATATTCCATTTTATGTTTATACCCATTTTACATATCCAGTCATCTATTGATGGACATTTAGGTTGTTTCCATCCACCCTTTGACTATTGTGAATAGTACTACGATGAACATGTATCTATTTGTTTCACTGTTTTCAAGTCTCTGTCAAGTTCACCTACAAGTAGAATTGCTAGGTCAGAGAGGAGCCTTGGTGGCCCAATGAGTAAAGGCCCAGATGCTAACTGAAAGATTGAAGGGTTTGAACCTGCCAGTGGCTCCACAGGAGAAAATTATGCTCCACCTGGCTATCTGCTCCTATAAAGATTACAGGCTAGGAAACTGTATGGAGTAGTTCTACTCTGTCCTGTAGAGTTGCTCTGAGTCAGAATCTACTCAATGGCACACAACAATGGTAGTTCTATGTTTAACTCTGTGAGGAACCACCAAACTGTTCCACAGTGGCTGTATGAATTTGCATTGTTGTCAGCAGTGGATGAGGGGATGAGGTTTCCAATTTCTCCACATCCTTGACAGCATTTGTTGC
Organism: Orycteropus afer afer; assembly: GCF_000298275.1. Lineage (NCBI taxonomy): Eukaryota > Metazoa > Chordata > Mammalia > Tubulidentata > Orycteropodidae > Orycteropus > Orycteropus afer. The sequence goes on along the minus strand of NW_006921764.1, from coordinate 3,617,965 downwards.
TTTCCTTTTTTTTTTTTTTTAAATGCTTAGCCATCCTTGGGATGAGGTGGTATCTCGTTGTCATTTGATTCATGTCTCCCTAATGGCTAATGAAATGTTGAGCATCTTATCATGTGATTGGTTGCCATTTGTATATCTTCTTCAGTGAAATGTCTCTTTAAGCCCTTTACTATTTTCTTATTGGATTGTTTGTATTTTTGTTGTTAAGTTGTAGGAGTTCTTTATATATAGGATATTAATCCCTTATCATATATATGATTCTGAAACATTTTCTTCCAGTCTATAGATTGTGTCTTCACTTATTACACCTATTTATTTTAGAGGACAGAATGACCATTTGGCATTTTATATTTTCAGAAGTCAGGCTAAGCATGATGCTCAACCCAGAGTTACAGACTTTCTATAATGTGAAACCAAAACACTTTGAAGTGCTTTTTGAGGAAATTTAGAATAATTTGATACTAGCAAAAAAGCTTTCTAGTGCCGAATCATAAGAAAATAAAGTGGTTGAGGTATAAGAAATGTGATCAAGTGGCACTTTTCCTACAACTTAGCTACACTGTTTGTTTTAAAGCAACTGAGAAATGGAAGATGGCAGAATAGGCAGACAAGTGACACAGATCCTCTTCAACAAAGAAAAGAGAAAACAATTGATAGAGATACAGAAGATAATCCTGGAGCCCTGAGCTTTGAAAGGAAGTATACAGAAGTGGATTAGGCACCAACTAGTGGAAAAACCTGAATGAAAACAGTGAGTATGGAGATGATTGGAGCAGCAGACAGTCAGTTACTCTGATGGGACCAACAGCCTGAATATTTCCAAGTGGTGTTGGGACCTGAGAATTGATCTAAACATCAGCCCAGGTTGCCAAGGGCTGCAGGGACGACTACACTGGTGGCCTATGATTAGGAAGGGAAACAGCAAGGAGGGAGACAACCTGAGCTGTGGACTCTTGATAGTCTGGAGGGTGCAGCCATTTTGGTCGTTTGCAAGCAGCAGCCATTTTGGATATTTAAAGTGACCGAGGGTGCAGCCAATTTGAATGTTTAAAAGTGGTGGCCATTTTGGGTATTAAAAGTGATGGAGGGTGCATCCATTTTGAATGTTTACAAGAAGCGGCCATATTGGATTTTAAAATGACAGCATTCCCATTCGGATTCCAGGACCTAAGAATAGGCTCCATTTGCCAAGGATGGCAGGGGCATACAGGAGGCTGACAATGGGAAGGGAGACAGGTGGGAGTGTATAAGTGCTGCCAACTAGTGAGTAGAGGAGCACAGCACCCTGCTTTCATAGATAACATCCAAACAAAACAAAGAAAATGAAAATCATGGGAAAGTCACTCCAACATACAATCACCAATTAAATATAAAAACAAAAATGTCACAATGTCTCAGAGACAACAGAGCATCACAGTCCACATAAAGAAGCAAAATAAAGCAAGAGAAACAAGGGACCAGGATACAGAGTCAAAACACATCCCTGAGGAAGAAGCAGCATTGGAACTCCCTGATAAGGAATTCAAGAGAATTATATTTAGGTACCTTCAACAAATTGAGAGGCAGATCTAGGAAAACACAGAGAAAACCCTAGAACAATTTAGAAAGAAAATACAAGAACAAAATGACAAAATAAATGAAAAATTAGAAATGATACAAAATCTACAGATAGAAATCCAGAAGATTAATACTAAATTTTCAGAAATAGATAACACATTGAATGGTCAAATACTAAATTTTCAGAAATAGATAACACATTGAATGGGCAAAGGAGTAGAATTGAATCAATGGAAGACAGAATTAGTGAGATTGAAGACAATACCTGAATACTTCTTTGGAAAGGGATCAGTCAGAAAAAGATCAAAACAAAATAAAGAAAGCCTAAGGTTCATGTGGGATACCATCAAAAGGAATAACATACATGTAATCAGAATTCCAGAACAAGAAGAGACAAATAAAACCAAAGAGAAAATTGTCGAAAATTTGTTGGAAGAGAACTTCCCTGGTATGATGAAAGATGAGAATGTATCTATTCAAGAAATCCAATGAACCCCAAACAGGGTAGACCCCAAAAGAAAATCACTCAGACATATCATCATCAAACTCACCAAAACCAAAGACAAAGAAATAATCCTAAAAAAAAAAGCACAGGAAAAAAGAAAAATTACCTACAAGGGGCAATCAATAAGACTAAGCTCATATTTCTTGGTAGAAACCATGCAGGCGAGAAGACAATGGGATCATGTATACAAAACCCTGAAGGAGAAAAGTTTCCAACCAAGAATTATATACCCAGCAAAATTGTCCCTCAAATATGATGGTGAAAGCAGAAATTGGGGAATGTTTTAAAATCAGACCAAGCTTACAAAAGATGCTAAGGAGAGTCCTTTGGACTGAGAACCAACAACAGCAAACAACTGACCATTAACGCACATGATGACATTACCCAGAAACCAACCAATTATAGTAGTATCCAAAGTAAATAAGCCTACAAGATTGTAAATAGGGAACCAGAGACATCAATTGGCAAATGAGGACAACTACAAAGCAAAAAGAGGGGAAAAATTGTGTAGTTACAGAACTTCTAAATGGTAGAGAAGTCAAGTCAACTGCAAGATAGAACAGACTGTTCTAAACTTGGGAAGAAAATTATAATCACAGGGTAACCTCAAAGAAAAATAATAAACCTTAACATAAAAATAAAAAAGAGGACCAGCACAAATATTTAGCAAATACTAAAACAATAGCAATGAAAGAAGTGATAACACAATTCATAAACAAAGCAAGCTCAGCCCAGAAAATTATATGGGACAAAGAAATCAGGAACATCATGAAAAAGCACATAACAAAATGACAGCAAAACATTCATACTTTTCAATAATTACCTATCTGAAAAGGGATTTATCTCTAAAAATTATCAAAAACTCCAATACCTCAACAACAATCCAATGAAAAAAAAAAGGGCAGAAGACATGAATAGACACTTCACCAAAGAGGATATTCAGGCGGCCAGCAAATACATGAAGATATATTCAAAATCATTAGCCATCAGAGAGATGCAAATCAAAATGACAGTGTGATGCCATCTCACCCCAGCACTAATGGCAAAGTTCAACAAGATAGAAAATAACAAATGTTGGTGAGGATGTGGAGAGATTGGGACTCTCATACACTGCTGGTGGGACCATCAAATGATACAACCACTGTGAAAAACAGTATGCCAATTCCATAGAATGCTGGAATTAGAAATACCATTTAACCCAGCAATCCCGTTACTATATATATATCCTAAAGAATTGAGAGCCAGGACAAGAACAGATATATGCACCCCTATGATCATCGCAGCACAATTTACAGTAGCAAAAAGATAGAAACAACCTGTGTGCCCATCAACAGAAGAATGGATAACCAAACTATGGTACATGCTCACAATAGAATACTGTGCAACACTGAAGAATAATGTAAAATCTACAAAACACCACAAAATGTGGATGAACTTTGAGGATATTATGCTGAGTGAAATAAGTCAATCACAGAAGGACAAATATAGTATTAGTTCATTATTGTAAAAAGTCAAGCAAATGTTTATGTATGGAAGGAAATTTTCTTTCTTGGCCATCAGAGGTGGGAGGGCACACTGAAAAAAAATCCATTGACCCATGTCACTTTAGTTTTGTGTATTTCACTGTATGTAAATTATATTTCAATCAAAAATATTTTTTAAAAGAAAAAGAAAGAAAGAAACTGAAAAATGGAAAGGCAGCTTTAATCTCCTTGCTACCTACTTGAATAGTGATCCTCATGTGTGGAGAAAAAAATAATGTGGGAGCAAAGGGGCTGGGGGTGAGAAGAGAAAAGGACATTTTCTTGAAAGTGAAAGTGGAATAACCAAGAGAAGCTTTTAAAAACATACCCTAGACTAGGGAAAGAAAAAAAAAAAAGAAAGAAAGAATGAATGAATGAAAAAGAAAAAGAAAGGCAAAAGGAGATAAATCCATAGCAAGATTCTTATTCTGAGTTTTGGTGACTTTGAGGACAGCAGTTTCCACTTAGAATGTGAGAGATGGACCTGGGGCTCAATCAAAAAGAACTTTTACCATGATGACCCAAAGAACTCTAAGAGCACCTCACTCAGTGATTAGTGCAGAAGTAAGAGCTATATTAAAATGTTAAAATTGAGATATTTATAAGGATCTGATTTATATAAAAAGTTGTGCCATCCGAAAATGAGTAATGAAACAGTGCTTATGATTATGCACCTGCTTTTTGAATTTATCCCTTAAATTCTATTCTCGGAGTCATCAGATTCTTATTACCTCTTGCCTAAGTTATTGAAATAACCTTCCACTGGCATTCTGTCTTTATTCTCTTCCCTGTCTAAAGCATTCTTCTGCTTAGAATTTTTTTGTGGTTTCCCACTGCCCATGAAGTAGAAAATATGGCAGTCAGTAATGTCTGTGATCTGGATCCAAACATTTAAATGTCCAGCCTTATCTGCCATTACTTTTCTCCATGTACTTTATGCTTCTGCCAAAGTGCCTATCACCATTCTCCAAACATCGTCTGGAGTGATGTTTCTAAAACATAATTATGATTCTGTTATTCCCTTACTTAAAACTCTTCAGTGGCTTACTATGGCTGCTCTGTATCATCAACCCCAAAGTGCTTAGAATACAAAATCCAACCAAACCTACTGCCCTTGAGCCAATCCTGACTCATTGTGACACTTATGACAAAGTAGAACTGCCATAGGTTTTCCAAGCCTGTAAATCTTTACAGAGGCAGACTCCCTAATTTTTCTCCCGTGGAGCAGCTGGTGGGTTTGAACCACCAAACTTTAGGTTTTCAAACCAATGCTTTAACCACTGTGCCACCAGAGCCCTTTGATTAGTATACAAAACCCTCTAAAATGTGACCCCCTGCCAACCTCTCTAATCTTGTCTCTAACCACCAGACAGACTCCAGTCTGCTGTCCTTGAAACCTATAATCCTGCTATATGGAACTACTTAAAATTATCTGAAGAGGCCAACTTGTTCCTTGTTCTTCAGCCTTTGTTAGAGTTGTTCCCTCTTCCTTGAGCATCTTCTCCTCTACTCCTACCCTTGCCCTGTCCTCTACACCCTATGATCTACTTAAAAAAAGAAACATTTAAAAAAAAACAAAAATCAAACTTCTTTTTCAAGATTCAGCTCAAGGTCATCTCCTTTATTAAAACCTTCCATTTCATAGAACCTGACTACCACCTCCTTCACACCCGCCCACTCCTCTCTCTGCCATGTCCACAATGGCGGGTGCATATTTTCATCATTGAAACTAACACTTTTTTTTTTTTTTTTTGCATTAACTGTTTTTGAATTTATCTGCGAAGTCACTAAGAACAGAGGCATTGTCTTATTTATCTTTGTAACCCCAGTGCCTTGTTCTGCAGAATACAGAATAGCGTTCAATAAAAACGACAGCTAAGTGGTAGCTCATTGAGAATAGGACCTGTGGGGCCCTCATTGTGCTTCATAAATATTTGGAGAAAGAATGAATAAATGATGGATACTTACAATCTTTATACCTTTACATACACTAGTAAACTCCTTCAGACATCACACTATGGAGCTTGTGAAGCAATAGCTTCTCAGACTGTAATGTGCCTATGAATCACCTGCAGATTTTGGATAAACAGTATTTTACTTCAGGAGGTCTGTGACAGGGCCAGGATTCTACATTTCTAATAAGCTCACAAGAGATGCCAATATTGCTGGCCATCAGACCACAGTTAGAGCAACAAATAATGCAGAGGATAGTGGGAGAAGGGACTGCACATGAGAGTTTCAGGGAGAGACACATGGCTAAAGGAAATCAGCAGAAGGGAAGGGCTACTTAATGGTGTCTTCAGGGGTTAGCCAGTTGTGAATAGACCCAGGCAGTCTCCTTGACTGAGGTTTTATCTTTACTATTTTATTTCTCTGTAAATTTGCCTCCTAAGAGTCAGGCTTTTCCCCATTCACTCCCCCACTGTAATTCAGACTGTATGATTTTCTCTGTACAAGAACTCCCCAGATTCCATTTTCAAACTAACCTGAAGGTGTTCTCCTGTCTGCTTTTCATGAACATATATCTCTCTGTTTCATTGCCCCAAGCCCCAGAAACCCAGTCTTCCCAGTTTTCAGAACCTCTCCAGCTGTCTGAATTGTTTTGTTTCCATTTTAATCAGGCAGTGCTTTTCCTTTCCCAGTGAACGAACCAGCTTCACCTCTGCAGATGCCAATTTCCCAGCTGCTGCTCCTGCAGTGATGGATAAGTACTGATCTCATTCTGAAAGTCTTTCTGCTCACCCCACCCCACTTCCAGGAGAACATGAAGTATTCAGGATTTTAAGCTGTGGGGTGGCTTAGGAGAACAGCAGCATTCTTACTGTTGACTGATCAAATGTCACGAAGGAAAAGCAAATGTACAAGAGAAAACTGGAGATTTGGTTGGCAGCTGCAGGAGCTGTGAATGCATGTAATATCATGGAAACTGCCAGTGCTTCGCTATTGTCGATTTATAATTAGAGATGCCATTTTAAGGTGAATTTTGACATTTACTACTGCTAGTTGACTTTTACAGTAATATCTCGCTCCATATTATGGTCTGTCTCATTTCTTAGGAAGTTAAATAAACTCAGAGGTGTGGGGTTCAATCCAGGAAGCCATGAACATGTTATAAACCCATTTTATCCCTTAGGACATGAGCCATATTAACACAAACACATTCATGCTTATAATTTCATTATAATTATAAAATTTATAAAAGTGACATTCTAAATTTTAATATTTGGGAGTAAGTGCTTTTGTTTCTTTCCAGCAAGGCCAAATGAATTATTTTGTTTACATGACTATATTTCAAAGGTATAAAAATAATGTATTTGAAATCTGTTTTCATGTCCTTCAATGTTCCTCCAAAATATACACATAATCTAGAATGCTAGGTATTAAGTGCTTTACATCTGTTTCAAAGATAGCTTCTTTGACCCGATTTTCCCATCAGTACTAAGCTGGCACATGCTTTAGCTGAGTTCAGAGTGTCCACTGATTTCAAAGGAGGCAGCAGATTCTATTTGCTCCTTGAAGCATGAAAGACCAGACAGATTCACTATATAAATGCTGGAAACTTTTAAGCATGCATTTATTTGCTCAAAATTGCAAACCCACCTGTCAATACAAACGCTGAATCTTTAACATTTGTAAAATACCTGCAGCCATTAAAAATTGACCCCTTTCTACTCCCTAATCTTTTGAAAATACAAACAGGCAATTCCAGAAGATGATTCTTTTGCCTGGGGGGAACTCAATCTTCATTTTAGAAAACAATTGCAAGTTATGAAATTTCAGATCTGAAATAAATCCTGAAGATCACATAGTTTGACACTTTCATTTTCTATCTGGGAAGGAAATGGAGATCTGGAGAGGTAGAGAAGCCAAATCTGAACTGTGTCTCCTGGCATTTGTGCCAGTAACCTTTCCATTATGTACTGGATATATATATATTGAGTAAATCTAGCAGGGCTTTGGATTCTGTATCAGACAGATTTCAAAAATCAGGCATTGACTCTTCCAAGAACAATGTTGTTTATTGTTAGATGCCATTGAGTAAGTCATAGTGACCCTATATGACAGAGTAGAACCACTCCATAGTGATGGAAGCAGATTGCCAGGGCTTTCTCCTGCAGAAAGCTGGGTAGGTTTGAAATGCTAGTAGTTCCTCCCATTAAATCACACCACAGGTTTTGCTCTAGTCCTAAGCCATTGATGGACTCTTCACTACTTTTAATTCTCTTATAAAATGAAAGAGATTTAGATAAGGGAAACTGCAGGTTTCGGTTGAACAGGATTCCATTGTAATCTGTAACCAAAATACAAATGCCAGTTTGTTGTTGTTAGGTGCTGTCAAGTCATCTCCAACTCCTAGCGACTCTATGCACAGCAGAACAAAACTGCCCAGTCCTGTGCCAGCCTCACGATCCTTGCTATACCTGAGCCCATTGTTGTAGCCACTGTGTCTATCCATCTTGTAGGGCCTTCCCCTTCGTTGTTGACCCTCCACTTTACCAAGCATGATATCCTTCTCCAGGGAATGGTTCCTTCTGACAAAATGATCAAAGTAGGTGAGATGAAGTCTGGCCATTCTCCCTTCCAAGGAGTATTCCAGCTGTACTTCCTCCAGGACAGATTTGTTAGTCCTTCTAGCAGACTGTGGTACTCAGCATTCTTCTCGCACACCACAACTCAAAAGCATCAACTCTTCTTCGGTCTTCCTTATTCATTGCCCAGCTCTCACATGCATAAGAGACAATCAAAAATACCATGGCTTGGGTTAGGCACACCCTGGTCTTCAAGGAGGCATCTTTGCTTTTCATCACTTGAAAGAGGCCCTTTGTAGCAGATTTGCCCAAAGCAATACATTATCCGATGTCTTCACTGCTACTTCCATTGATGTTGATTGTAGAGCCAAGTAATATGAAATCCTTGACAACTTCAATCTTTTCTCCATCTACCATGAAGCTGCTTATTGGACCAGTTGTGAGGATTTTGGTTTTCTTTATATTGAGCTGTAATCCATACTGCAGATTGTAGTCTTTAATATTCATCAGTAAGTTGCATCAAGTCATCCTCACTTTCAGCAAACAAAGTTGTGTCATCTGCATATTGCAGGTTGTTAATGAGTCTTCTTCCAATCCTGATGCCATTTTCTTCTTTGTATAATCAAGTCTCAGATTATTTGCTTAGCATACAACTTGAATAAGTATGGTGAAATGATACAACCTTGATGCACACCCTTCTTGATTTTGAGCTATGCAGTATCCCCTTGTTCTGTTAGAACAACAGCCTCCTGATCTATGTACAGGTTCCTCATGAGTACAATCAAGTGTTCTGGAATTCCCATTCTTCTCAGTGTTATCCACAATTTGATATGATTGACACAATCTAATGTTTTTGCATAGTCAATAAAACACAAGTACACATCTTTCTGGTATTCTTTGTTTTCAGCTAACATCCATTTGACATCACCAATGATATCCCTCATGCCATGTCCTCTTCTGAATCCAGCTTGCACCTCTGGAAGTTCTCTGTCAATATACTGTTGAAACTGTTTTTGAATTATCTTCAGTAAGATTTTACTTGCATGTGATATCAATGATATGGTTCGATAATTTCCACATTCTGTGGGATCACCTTTCTTTGGAATGGCTACAGATATGGATCCCTTCCAGTAAGTTGGCCAGGTAGATGTCTTCCAAATCTCATGGCATAAGTGAGTGAGTGCCTCCAGTGTGGCATCCATTTGTTGAAACATCTCAATGAGTATTCCATCAATTCCTGGAGCCTTGTTCTTCACGAATTCCTTCAGTGTAGCTTCAACTTCTTCCTTCAGTACCATTGGTTCTTGATCATATGCTACCTCCTGAAATGAATGAACATCAACCAATTCTTTTTGGTACAGTGACTCTGTGTATTCCTTTCATCTTATTTTGATGCTTTCTGAATCATTCAATATTTTGCCCATAGAATCTTTCAATATTACACCTCGAGGCTTAAATGTTTTCTTCCGTTCTTGCAGCTTGAGAAATGCTGAGCATGTTCTTCCCTTTTGGTTTTCTAACCCCAGATCTTTGCACATTTCATTATAGTAATTGTCTTTGTCTGCTCGAGCCATTCTTTGATATCTTCTGTTCAGCTCTTTTATCTTATCATTTCTTCCATTTGCTTTAGCTACTCTCTGCTCAAGGACAAGTTTCAAAGTCTCTTCTGACATCCATTTTGGTCTTTTCTTCCTTTCTTGTCTTTTTCATGACCTTTTGCTTTCTTCATGGATGATGTTCTTGATATCATCCCATGATTCCTCTGGTTTTTGGTCATTGATGTTCAGTGTATTAAATCTATTCTTTAAATGGTCTCTAAATTTAGGAGGGATATTATCGAAGTCATATTTTGGCTCTTGTGGACTTGTTTTAATTGTCTTCAACTTCAATTTGAATGTACATATGAGCAGTTGATGGTCTGTTCCACAATCAGCTCCTGGCCTTGTTTTGTCCAAAGATATTGAACTTCTCCATTGCCTCTTGCCACAGATGTACTCAATCTGATTCCTGTGTATTCCATCTGGTGAAGTCCACGTGTATAGTCGTAGCTTATGTTGTTGAAAAAACTTATTTGCAATGAAGAAGTCATTGGTCTGGCAAGATTTTATCATGCAATCTCCAGCGTTATTTCTATCACCAAGGACATATTTTCCAACTACTGGTAACTTTTCTTTGTTTCCAACTTTTGCATTCCAGTCACCTGTGATAATCAACAGATCTTGATCGCATGTTCGATCAATTTCAGGCTGCAGAAGTTAGTAGAAATCTTCAATATCCTCATCTTTGGCTTTGGTGGTTGGTGAGTAAATTTGGATAATAGTAGTATTAACCTCTCCTTGGATTTCCGAGGCAGTATCACTACAGAAGTAGATTGCCCCATCTTCCTTCCAGATCTTTCTTGTACGTGTATGGATACTATCCTATCACTGACTGTGTTGTACTTCAGGACACATCTTGAAACAGTCTTTGTGACGATGAATGGCACACCATTCCTCTTCAATTTGTCATTCCCAGCATAGTAGATCATATGGTTGTCTGATTCAAAATGGCCAAAACTGGTCCATTTTCAGCTCACTAAGGCCTACAATATCGATCTTTATGTGTTCCATTTAATTTTTGACTACCTCCAATTTTCCTAGATTCACACTTTATACGTTCCATGTTCCAATTTTTAATGGATGTTTGCATCTGTTTCTGCTCATTTTGTGTCATGCCACATCAGCCAGTGCCAGTTTAAGGGAAGAATAAACACAAGTTTAGGATTTATGATCAGTAATAAATATAAATGCACTTGAAAGCTGGTAAGAGTTTTAGGAATTATGTCACATGATGCATTAACAGAGGCATTGGCTAATCTTTGAAAAATATTCCTCACAAATATGGTAAAGACTCTTCCTACCATTTAAGCACAAATATCTATATATCTATATATCTATAT
>NW_006921764.1:3606141-3606813 GCF_000298275.1 Orycteropus afer afer | reverse complement strand
TTTTTTTTTTTTAATAAAAAGCATAAAACTTAAAACTAATAGAAAAGTGGACTCAGGACATGAATTGGCATTTACAATGAGCATGATATTTAAACTAATTTATAATATAGTTAGTCCCTGATTTATAAGAGGGTTCCTTTCTGATGACTCTGTTCTAAATTGACTCTGTTGTAACTCAGTTCTGACATAAGTTGAATACCTCTTTTTTTTAATTATTATTGATTATTATTGCCTTTTTATCAGTATCACTATAAATATGATCTTTATCTGTCTTTGAGCGGTAACATCATCAACTTTTGCACTACAACATTGTATATGTTACATTTTACTAATGATTAGGTGCACAAAAAACAAACACACACACACAGTATTGTCATAGGTACAATTCCTCTATCTTTAATATGTTGTAAGTTGGAGACTACCTGTTCTGGTTACCGAGTGCAGCTCTGACAAGAATATACCACAAATGGGAGGGCCTTAACAAACAGGAGTTTATTCTTACAGTTTGAAGGCTTTAAATCCAAGTTCAAAGTGCCAGGCTCTGGGGCTGGGTGAAAGCCCCTCAACTTTGGGGTCCAGCTCTGCCTCATGCTCCCAGCCCACTGGAGCTAGAGGCTTTTCTTCACTCAGACAGCTGCTGGCTGCTGAGGCTGAGAAGCCCCAAGGTTGACA
>NW_006921764.1:3591782-3605629 GCF_000298275.1 Orycteropus afer afer | reverse complement strand
CTTTTAGTGGGGGGGGGGGCTGCCACTCTTGGGATGGCTATGGCTCCATCCGACTGGCTCACATGAACAAGCAGCTCCACAGTCCAGAACCAAGTTGTTGAAGGCCTGGCTCTTTGAAACCTAGGGGGCTGTGATCATTCCACTCCCAAAGGCTGTGGTCCTACCCTTTCAGGCTGAGGCAGCTCTGCTTCCATTTCCTTGGTCTCTCTGCTTCTGCCGATTAATGCCAAAGGCAACCCACTCTGCAGGAAATCTTCCTGTCCTAAAAACACTCAATCTTTCTTGTTCCGTGGGCTGGCCAACCTGCTACTCCATTTTATGCCGCTCTTCTCTACCAATTAATGCCTGAAGGCAGTTCACTCTACCAGTAAGCTGCCTAACTAAAGGCATCAAGCTTTCTCTTCCGTGGGCTGGTAAGGCTGTCACTGTCTCATGCCGGTTCCCTTGGCTCTGCTACGCTACTGCCATCTCTCATGCTGGTCTTTTGCTCTGCTCCTGCAGTCTGTCATGCCGTATGCTGGGGTGTCTCTGTCAGGGCCTCGGGTCAAGGATGCGTCCCACTCCTGTTTCCACATTTTAGGCATCTAAACCCCACTCTGTTGGTACCACATTCTGTTCTGGTTCCCTAGTGCAACTCTCGCAAGAATATACCACAAATAGGAGGGCCTTAACAAACAGGAGTTTATTCTTACAATTTGGAGGCTTTAAATCCAAATTCAAAGTACCAGGCTCTAGGGGCTGCGTGAAAGCCCCTCAACTTTGGGGTCCAGCTCTGCCTCATGCTTCCAGCCCACTGGAGCTAGAGGTTTTTCTTCATTCAGACAGCTGCTGGCTGTTGAGGCTGAGAAGCCCCAAGATTAACAAGTAAAAAGGCACAGTCCCAATGTTACCAAACCACACAGCAGGCCATTAACTTAAGTCCATTGTAAGTCCCAAGGTCGGCAGAGCATAGCGGGCTGTGGAGCAATGACATGGCTACATGCAGTGTCCAAGTGTGCCATAAGCTAGAGACCATTCTCAAAGCTGCTGCTTATATACAGGAAGCAGACCACATACAAAACAGCTACTCAGCTGCTTCTGGTAGAGCCCACCATGGAGTTGATTGCTAGTCTCATCATGGGGAATAACTACCACCACCTGCCCAGCCACTCAAACAGGCCCAGCCAAGTTGACACACAAACATAACCATCACAGTACCTATACAAGAATTGTACATTTTAAAGGCTTATATTTTTCAACTGTAAATTACATTTCTATTTTTAATATCTTTTTCCTTTAATAATGACACCTGTTGACTATAAGTTGATAAATTATTCTATATATATCCATATATATATTACATATACATGCTCTCTATATATACACATGCTCTATATGATCTTTCTGAAAAACAGCTTAGAAGTATATATTAAGAACTTACAAATGTGTGCAGATCCTTTTACCGAGTGTATTAGGCTGGGTTCTCTAGAGAAACAAAACCAGTAAAGCTTATATATACATATAGAGAAAGAGAAATTTATCTTAGGAAAATGACTCACACACTTATAGAGGCTGGCGAGTCCCAAGTTTTGGATCAAACATCAAGCTGGAGGCTTTTCCTGACTCACACAGCTACAGGGGCTGACGAGCTCAAAGTTGGCAGACAGTATACCGGCTATTGACGACAACGAATGACACCTCCACAATTGCTTAAACCATACAGAATTGTGGTCCAAACAAGTTGACACACAGCTCCAACTATCACACCAAGTAAATCCATTTTGAGAAATATATTTCAAGATCAGATTCAAATCAAGATTTGTGGAGGAAATGTTGATTGTAGCATTATTTATAGTAATGAAAGGTTGCAATAAATCAAAATTTGCAAGCTTAGTTGAAGAGGTAAATAAATCAGAAAATATCCACAGAAAGTAATACTTTGTAATCTTTAGGAACCATGTTTCCACGATATGCAACAACACACTGCTGTCAAGTCAGACCCGACTCATAGTGAGCCCTCCTTGGGTTTCCAAGGCAGTATCACTTTGGAAGTAGATTGCCCAATCTTCCTTCCACATGATATGTAAGGGACAGGAAAAATTCTGGCAATAAACCGTTCAATGAAAAATTTTAAAAGTTTGGAGTAAATTTGAAAAACTTTCAACCATTATGTCTTCAAATATTTTTCAGGGGTTCAATTTACACATATATTAAGCCACTTGAAGTTATCCCAGCTAACTGATGTTCTTTTCATTTTTATTTTGATTCTCTTCTTTCTGTGTTTTATTCTTAGCATTTTAGTTGCTATGTCTTTAAATTCACTCACTGTTTCTTCTGCCATGTATAATTCACCCTTTCTCCCACTCAGCATAATTTTTATCTAAGACTTTGAAGTTGTTATGTCTGCAAGTTTGCTTTGAGTCTCTCTCTCTCTCCTGCTTTATCTCGCTTTTTCTCCTTCCCTTCCTTCCTCCTCCCGCCCCCACCATTGCAGCCACTGTGTCATCATCTCATTGAGGGTCTTCCCCTTTTGTGCTGATCCTCCGCTTTGCAAAGTATGATATCCTTCTCCAGAGGTTGGTCTCTTCTAACAACATGACCAAAGTATAAAAAACTAAGTCTGACCATTTTTGCTTCTAAGGAACCTTTTGGCTGTATGTCCTCCAAGACAGATTTGTTTATTCTAGCAGTTTATGGTACATTCAGTATCTTCATAAACACCACAATTCAAATGCATCAGTTCTTCTGCAGTCTTTCTTTATCATTGTCCAGCTCTCAAATGCATATAAGGCTATTGAAAATACAATGCCTTGGGTCAGGCATACCTTAGTCTTCAAAATGACATCTTTGACACTTTAGAGAGGTCATTTGCAGCAGATTTTCCCAGTACAATACTTTGTTTGATTTCTTGACTGCTGTTTCCATTGGTGTTGGTTGTGGATCCAAATAAAATTAACTCTTTGAGTTCAGTCTTTTCTCCATTTATCCTGATGTTGCTTATTGGTCCAGTTGTGAGGATTTTTGTTTCCTTTATGTTGAGATGTAATCCTTATTGAAGGCTGTAGTCTTTGATCTTCATCAGTAAGTGCTTCAGGTGTTCTTCACTTTCAGCCATCAAGGTTGTGTCATCTGCATATCATGGGTTAATGAGTCTTCCTCATTCTTCTCAAACAACTGCCTCTTGGTCTATGTACAAGTTCTGCATGAGCACAGTTAAGCATTCTGGAATTTCTATTCTTTGCAATATTATCCATAATTTGTTATGATGCACACAGTTAAATGTCTTTTCATAGTATAAAGTACAGGGGTATTTGGGTATTCTTTGTTTTCAGCCAAAATCCGTCCGACATCAGCAATGGTATATCCCTCATTCCACATCCTTTTCTGAATCCAGCTTGAATTTCTGACAGTTCCCTATCAATATACTGTCACAACTATTTTTGAAATATCTTCAGCAATATTTTCCTTGTATATGATATTAATGATATTGTTCAATAATTTCCACATTCTGTTTTATCATCTTTCTTTGGAATAGGCATAATATGGATCTCTTCTAGTTGGTTGGGCAGGTGGCTGTCTTACAGATTTCTTGTGTTCTGGTTACCTAGTGCCACTCTGACAAGAATATACCACAAATGGGATGGCCTTAACAGACAGGAGTTTATTCTTACAATTTGGAGGCTTTAAGTCCAACTTCAAAGTGCCAGGGTCTAGGGGCTGGGTGAAAGCCCCTCAACCTTGGGGTCCAGCTCTGCCTCTGCTCCCAGCCCACTGGAACTAGAAGCATTTATTCACTCAGACAGCTGCAGGCTGCTGAGGTTGAGAAACCCCAAGGTTGACAAGTAAAAAGGCACAGTCCTGATGTTACCAAACCACACGGCAGGCCATTAACTTAAGTCAATTGTAAGTCCCAAGTTTGGCAGAGCATAGCAGGCTGCTGAGCAATGACACAGCTACATGCAGGGTCCAAGCTTGCCATAAGCTAGAGACCATACCCAAAGGCTTCCCCTTATATACAGGAAGCAGACCACATACCCAAAGGCAGCTACTGAGCTTCTTGTGGTAGATCCCTCTATGGAGTTGATTGCCAGTCTCCTCATGGGGTTTAACTACCACCAGCTGCTCAGCCACTCAACCAGGCCTAGCCAAGTTGACACACAAACATAACTACCACACTTGGCATAAATGAGTGAGCATTTCCAGTGCTGCAACCATTTGTTGAAACATCTCAGCAGGTATTCTTTCAATTACTGGATCCTTGTTTTTTGTGAATTCCTACCCCTTATAACCACTAATTACTTATGTTTTCTATGTATCTGCTTATTTCATATAAGTGATATTGTATAGTATTTGTCATTTTGTATCTGGTGTATTTGCTCAGCATAATGTCCTCTAAGTTCATCCATGTTGTTGCATGCATCAAGACTTCATTCTGCTTTATGACTGAGTAATATTCTATTATGAGTATGTACATTTTCTTTATCCATTCACCATTTGATAGACATTTAAATTGTTTCTTTGAATTCCATTTTAATGTCTTTGTATGCTAATTCTAACATCTGTCATTTCTGTGTCAGTTTTGGTTGATAAATTAAACTCTTCTTTTGGTCATATTTTCCTGCTTATTTTCATGTCTAGTAATTTTTTATTGTATGTCACATATTGTGAATTTTACCTTGTTTGATGTTGGATGCCTATTCTCGAAGTTTGTTCTGTTGTTGTTGTTGTTATGTGCCGTGGAGTCGGCCCCGACTCATAGCGACCCCTCCTTGGGTTTCCGAGGCAGTATCACTACGGAAGTAGGATTGCCCAACCTTCCTTCTGAGGAGTGGCTGGTGGGTTGTTCTAGGACAGTTAAATTACTTGGAAACAGTATGGTCCTTTTGGGTATTACTGTTAAAAATTGTTTGGCCAGGACACAACAGTGTTACATATAGGCTAATTAACCACCATGCGGCTCTGTAGGAGAAAGACTTAGAGATCTGCTCCCCAAAACACTACAGCCTAGAAAAATCTATGGGGCATTTCTACTTTGTCACATGGGGTTGCTCTGAGTTGAAATCAACTCTGTGGCACCTAACAGCACCAGCAACTGAGGCAATACTCTTCTGTGTCCTGTACCTAATTGTCCCTGACTGCTGGGAACAGGTGCTATTCCTGGCACTGGAAGAGTCTGAGCATTCTTACCTTCAGTCTTTCTGGGGGTATTGTCTAGTCTTGGGTTATTTCCTTATATGCATGTGCTGACCCTTAATGAGATGAATACTTGAGGGAGGTCCTCTGTGGATCTCTGAAGTTTTCTCTCTGTGCAGCTTTCTCCTTTCCATAGTCTCTTCTGAAAATTCTAGTCGCCTTGGTCTTCCAGACTCATGGTTCTAGCTCCTTAACTCAGGGAGTCCACCAAGCTTTACCTCCTCCTTGCTCTATAACCTGTACTCTTTCCCAAGGGAGTGAACTAGAAAAGTCATACAGCTCACTTTGTTTGTTTGTTTTCTCTCATTTATCTCTCCCCTTTATTTCCTGATGTCTAACATCTTGTATTATATATTTTGTTTTTTCCTTTTTCTGCTTATTTTAGACAGAAAGGGCAAAGGTGATCCTAGTTACTTCATTTTGTTTAGAAGTGAAAGTCCTTAGCTTTTTGAGTCTCTGATGTTGAAAACATTGTTGAAAATTGATTTGTCTGTATGTGGTAGAGTATGAGAGGAGGCCTCACAATACAGAAAATATGAGAATATGAATAATTCCAAATTAGTTTAAAACAGAAGCATATGACACCTAACAACAACAACAACAACTGAGGCTGAGAAGGGATACTGAGAGCAGATAACAACTAACCTCCTTCCAACTCTGAATTTCTATGCATGCTCTTTCTTTTGAGAGTACCTAAGCAGGTTAGTGAACTATTTAATTTCAAGGACAGACTGATTCTCCTGGAAAGACTTAAGTTTACTTTATACAAGCTCTTCAGAGTCAAAGATAAATGTTCCTTATGGAAATGTTAGATAAAGTGATTTCTGGGAATACCATGAAATCTGACTTTTGCATTTTTGTATAACTGGGTAAGTGAGCAATTTCATATCATTGTGAGGAGATAAAAAGTAGTAAAAAGGCTAAAAATCAAATACAGTCTAACATAGACTCTATTTGAAAAGAATGTATTAACCTGAGATAAGCAGATACCTAAGTATACTTTTCAGAACCTGGAAGAGTGTACTTTAGAAAAAAACAAAATTAAATTGTTCCATGCTAGAAAAGGTTATAGAAGCCTTACAGTGCATAATTTTCTAAGTGTGGTTATAGTCAGCCTGGATTTGAATCCTGACTCTACTACTTAAAAGCTGCATGAATGTGGGCAAGTTATTAACCTCTCTGTGCCACATCTTCACCATCTGTAAAATCTGGATTAAAATGGATATTGTGAGGATTATATGAGTTAATGCAAATAAAGAACTTAGAATAGCATCTGATACACAGTAAGCTTTAAATAAATGTTAGTTCTTATTATTTTGGAGTTCCTGGGTGGTACAAATGGTTAACACTCTTGGCTGCTAGCCAAAAGCTTGGAGGTTCAAGTCTACCTAGAGGCTCCTTGGAAGAAAGCCCTAGTGATCCACTTCCAGAAACATCAGCCACTGAAAACACTACAGAATACAATTCTGCTCTGACACATATGGGATCACCATGAGTTGGTTTGTGTTAGGGTTTTTTTTTTTTTTGTTGTTGTTATTATTCTAAAAGATACATGGATGAACTTAAAAAGAAATAACATCTATTTAGTGTGCATTCAAAAATATATAACTAACTTATTAAATCTGTGATTACATAGATATCATTGCTTAGGATCATTTTTGGTGGTGATAAAAAGCTTTAAAAATTAAATAATTATTTAATTAACAAATACTGATACAGTGGTATGTGAATATAGGAGCCCTGGTGAATAATGTAAATATTGCAAAAAAAATCATAACTGTGGTACACAAAAAAGTTTATTATAATCCACTCACTTCACAAATGAGGAAAATTAGGCCCAAAGAGAAGAAAAATATATTATACAGGGCCAAAAACCAAACCCACTGCCATCAGTTCAATTCTGACTTCTAGTGACCCTATAGGACAGAGTGGAACTGTCTCACAGGTTTTTTAAGGCTATAATCTTTATGGAAGCAGACTGCCTCATCATTCTCCCATGAAGCAGACTGGTGGTTTCAAACTACTGACTTGTAAGTTAACAGCTGAATGCTTTAACCCCTGTGCCACCAGAGCTCCTTATTATATGGGAAATTAGAGGCCAAACAACATGATGATCTAAATCACATGATTCCAAGTTCACTGCTTTCACAGCCTATATTACTCTAAGTCTTCATTCCCATCTCTTACCCACACTTTAATATCTACTTTTGTTAAGAGACACAGTCAATAGCTCATTTTCTTCAGAGTTCCCTATTCCCCCATCCCATGTCACCCATACTATAAAAAGAATTTACTTTCAGTTTTAATCAGCCTTAAGCTTGGACTCTGGCAGAAAAAAATAAATTATTAACTTATTTAGTCCTAATGTGAAAAATAAAGCAAGTGACAGTGGTTCAAGGTTAAAAAAACACACAAAGTATCACATTTAAAAACCATCAAAGCAAAAAAAAAAAAAAAAATCCAACTATTCAATATATTTCATGCATGAAAAGCATTCATGAAGTTAGTGCTGGAATTGGAATATGGCTATGTAAGTGTTATTTGCAAAGATTAATTACACATGGAAATTGTATTTTTCATTCAAGGAGCTCCTGTTATTTGAAGTAAACTGTACAGTGACAATTGCTATAATAGACACATGTATGGCTTAAATGAAGTAAAAGGAAGAGAATGCCCAAATTTATCCAAAGGTTAACAGATATCATATAGGTGAGCTGAAATATAAATTGCATTTTAAAGGAGGTATTGAATTTTCCTGATGGATAAAGTAAAAGAGCAATCCAGGCTGAGCGAAAGTAATTATAAAGCATGGTGAAAGTTGGGTGCACTGGGGACACTGTAAATCATTGCTATGGTTGCACCATAATGGGCTTGTAGCACGGAGTAGCAAGACATGAAGAACTAAAAGTAGATGAGAATACTTTGCAAAACTTTGGAATTTATGGGATTTATTTTTTATGGACAGTTGAGATCCAAACCCAAAGTCTATCCCACAACATAGATGCCAATACAAAATATATCACTGTCAAGTCAATTCTGACTCCTGGCAATCCCATGTTTTATAGAGTAGAACTGCTACATAAGATTTACTTGGCTGTAATGTTTATAGAACCTGTTGTTGTATCAACTCTGACTTATATAGAACCTTGACAAAGACCAAGAGACAGTCATTTGAACAAAACAAGTAACTACTGTGTGGTAAAAATTGGAATAGGTGTGCATCAGGGTTGTATCCTTTCATTATGCTTATTCAATCTATGTGCTTAGAAGTTGGACTGTATGAAGAGGAACATGGCATCAAGATTGGAAGAAGACTCATTAACAGCCTGCAATATACAGACAACATAACCTTGCTTGATGAAAGCAAACAGGACCTGAAGCATTTACAAAGGAAGGTCAAAGACTACAATCTTCAATAGAGATTACACCTCAACTTAAATAAAACAAAAATACTAACAACTGGACCAATAAGCAACATCATGGTAAACAGAGAAAAGATTGAAATTGTCAAGGAATTCATTTTACTTGGATCCACCATCAATAACCATGGCAGCAGCAGTCAAGAAATGAAATGATATACTGCATTGGGCAAATCTGCAAAAGATCTCTTTAAAGTATTAAAAAGCAAAGCTATCACTTTGCCCTGAGAAAGAAGCAGCATTGGAACTCTCTGATAAGGAATTCAAAAGAATTATATTTAGGTATCTTCAAAGGATTGAGAAACAGATCAAGGAAAACACTGACAAAATTAAGGAAAACACAGACAAAACCCTAAAACAATTTTGGAAGAAAATGCAAAAACAAAATGACAAAATAAATGAAAAATTAGAAATGATTCAAAATCTACAGATATAAATCCAGAAGATAAATACTAAATTTTCAGAAATAGATAACACATTGAAAGGGCAAAGAAGTAGAATTGGATCAATGGAAGACAGAATGAGTGAGATTGAAGACAAATACCCGAATGCTTCTTTGGAAAGGGATCAATCAGAAAAAAGATCAAAACAAAATGAAAAAAGCCTAAAGTTCATGTTGGATACCCTCAAAAGGAATAACCTACATGTCTTGGAATTCCAGAACAGGAAGAGAAAAGAAAACCACTGAGAAACTTGTCCAAGATTTTTGGGAAGAGAACTTCCCTGATATGATGAAAGATGAGAATATATCCATTCAGGAAGTCCAGTGACCCCCAAACAGGACAGACTCCAAAAGAAAATCACCAAGACATATCATCATCAAACTCATCAAAACCAAAGACAAAAAATCCTGAAAGCAGTACAGGAAAAATGAAAAGTTACTTACAAATGATAACCAATAAGAATAAGCTCTGATTTCTCAGCAGAAACCATGCAAGCAAGAAGGCAATGAGATGGTATATATAAAACCCTGAAAGAGGAAAATTTCCAACTAAGAATTATATTGTTGTTGTTGTTATGTGCCGTCAAGTTGGCCCCAACTCATAGCGACCCCTCCTTGGGTTTCTGAGGCAGTATCACTACGGAAGTAGATTGCCCAATCTTCCTTCCGAGGAGAATCATATACCCAGCAAAATTGTCACTCAAATATGATGTTGAAATTAGGAGATTTCCAGATAAGCAGAAATTCAGGCAATTTGCTAAAACCAGAACAACATTCCAAAAGATACTAAAGGGAGTCCTTTGAACAGAGAACCAATAATAGCAAACAACAACTGACCATTAATACCCAAGATGACATAACCCAGAAACCAACACAGCTATGGACATATCGAAAGTAAAATAAGCTTACATGATTGTAAGCAGGGAGCCAGAGACATCAACTGGCAAATGAGGACAACTATAAACCAAAAAGTGGGAAAATACCGTGTAGTTACAAAACTTCTAAATGGTGAGGAAGTCAAGAGACTTGCAAGATAGAATGGACTATTCTAAACTCAAGGAGAAAATTATAAATCACAGGGTAACCGCAAAGAAAAACAATAAACCTTCACATCACAATAGAAAAGAGGACAAGCACAGATATTTAGCAAATACTAGAACAATAGCAACAAAAGAAATGATAACATGATTCATGAACATAATGAGCTCAGCACAGAAAATTATATGAAACAAACCAGCAACACCATGAAAAAACACCTAACAAAATGATAACAAACAGTTCATACTTGTCAATAATTACACTGAATGTTAATGGAATAAATGCACCACTCAAGAGATGGAGAGTTGCAGACTGGTAAGAAAACAAACCCATCAATATGCTGTCTACAGAGAACTTCACCCAACAACAGTACAATGTGCATTCTTTCCAATTGCACATGGGACATTTTCCATGATAGACCATATGTTAGGATATAAAGCAAGCCTTAATAAATTTAAAAACATTGAAATACTGCAAAGTATCTTCTCAGATCACAGTGCTATCAAATTAGAAATCAACAGTAGGAAGAACAATGGAAAAAGAGCAGACACACAGAAATTGAACAACACTCTCCTTAAGAAAGACTAGATAAGAGAAGAAAAAAAAATGAAATTTAAAAATTCCTTGAATCAAACAAAAATGAAAACACAACATACCAAAATCTTTGGGACACAGCAAAAGCAGTCATCAGAAGCCAATTTGTAGCAATAAATGCACACATCAAAAAAGAAGAAAGGGCCAAAATAGACACATTAAGCCAACATCTCCAACAATTAGAAAAAGAACAGCAAGAAAAGCCTAGAGTCACCAAAAGAAAGGAAATAATAAAGATTCGAGCAGAAATCAATGAAACAGAAAATAGACAATAGAAAAAAATAAACAAGACTAGAAGTTGGCTTTTTGAAAAGATTAATAAAATTAACATACCACTGGAAAATTTAATAAAGGAAAAGAGAGATAAAGTACAAATAACACGAATAAAAAACAAAATGGGTGACATCACAACAGAACCAACAGAAATAAAAAGGATAATATCAAGATACTATGAAGAATTATACTCCAACAAATTTGAAAATCTGGAAGAAATAGACAGATTTCTAGAAACATGCAACTTACCTAAACTAACACAGACTGATGTGGAAAAGTTTAACAGGTCCATAAAAAAAGAAGAAATTTATAGGTCATAAAAAATTACCAACAAAAAAAAGTCCTGACCCAGACGATTTCACTGGAGTATTCTACCAAACATTCAGAGAAGAACTGACACCAATTCTACTCAAACTATTCCAAAACATAGAAAAAGATGGAATTCTCTCTAATTCATTTTGTGAAGCAAGTGTAACCTTGATACCAAAACCAGGCAAAGACATCACTCAAAAGGAAAACTGCCGACAAATATCCCTCATGAATATAGATGCAAAAATCTTCAACAAAATCCTAGCCAATAGCCTCCAACAACATATCAAGAAAATCATTCATTATGACCAAGTGGGGTTTATATCAGTTATGCAAGGATGGTTCAACATTAGAAAGACAATCAACGTCATCCATCACATAAATAAAACAAAGGAGAAAAACCACATGATCATATCATGTGCAGAAAAGGCATTTGATAAAATCCAACAACGATTCCTGATCAAAACTCTCAGAAAAATAGGAATAGAAGGGACATTCCTCAACATAATAAAGGGCATCTATGCAAAACCAACAGCCAATGTTATTCTCAACGGAGAGAGACTGAAACCATTCCCCTTGTGAACAGGAACCAGAAAAGGATGCCCTCTATCACCACTTCTATTCAGCATTGTACTGTAAGTCCTAGCCAGGGCCATAAGGCAAGAAAGGGAAATCAAAGACATCCAAATTGGGAAGGAAGAAGTCAAACTATCCCTATTTGCTGATGATATGATCCTAAACAGAAAATCCAAGAGTCTCAGTCAGAAATCTACTGGAACTAATTGAGATATTTAGCATCGTGGCAGGATACAAGATCAACATCCAAATATCAGTTGGATTCCTCTGCACCAGCAATTTATTGCCAAAAAAGAAATAAGGAAATCAATACTATTTACAATATGTGGTAGTTAAGTTTATGTGTCAGCTTGGCTAGGCCTGGTTGAGTGACTGGGCAGCTGAATGTAGTATTCCCCATGATGAAACTGGTAATCAGCTCCATTGTGGAATCTACTGTGAGCAGCTGAGTAGCTGCTTTAGGGATTTGGTCTGCTTCCTGTATATAAGGAGAAGCCTTGGGGAATGGTCTCTAGCTTATGGCACACTTGGATCCTGCATGTAGCCATGCCATTGTTCAGCAGCCTGCCATCCTCTGCCAGCCTTGGGACTTACAATGGACTTGAATTAATGGCCTGACATGTGGTTTGGTAACATTGAGACTGTGACTTTATAGTTGTCATCCTTGGGTTTTTCAGCCTCAGCAGCCAGCAGCTGTCTGAGTGAAGAAATGCCTCTAGCTCCAGTGGGCTGCTTGCAGGAGGCAGAGTTGGACCCCAAGGTTGAGGGGCTTTCACCCAGCCCCTAGACCCTGGCACTTTGAACTTGGACTTAAAGCCTCCAAACAGTGAGATAATAAACTGCTCTTTATAAAGGGCTTCCCATTTGTGGTATATTTCTGTCAGAGTTGCACTAGGTAACTAGAACACAATGGCTACTAAAAGAAAAATAAAATACTTGGGAATAAATCTTGCCAGGGACATAGAAGACCTGTACAAATAAAACTATAAAAAACTACTTCAAGAAACCATAAGACATCTACATAAATGGAAGAACATACCATGCTTGTGGATAAGAAGATTGAACATTGTGAAAATGTCCATTCTACGCAAAGCAATCTATGCATTCAATGCAATCCCAATCCAGATTCTATCAACATTCTTTAAGGATATGGAAAAACCAATCACTATCTTTATATGGAAAGGAAAGAGACCTTGGATAAGCAAAGCACTATGGAAGAAGAAAAACATACTAGGAGGTCTCACACTAAAGGATCTCAAAACCTACTATATAGCCACAGTAGTCAAAACTGCCTGGTATTCATATAATTGGCATCTAGGAGAGAGTGAGAAAGCAGCAATGGATCCAGGTAAGGGGAAGGACACAGGCCCGAATCCCTAAGCACCTGGAAAAGAGGAGGTGAAGGGAAAGGAAAACCAGTGCATCCAGGAGAAAGCAAGCAAGTGGCAGAGGGATCCAAGTAAGGGGAGGGACCTAGGCCCCAACCCCTAAGCAGCAGGAAGAGCAGACGGGAAAGGAAAGGAAAGTCAGGGAGTCCAGGAGAGAATGAGCAAGCAGCAGAGGGATCCAGGTAAGGGGAGGGACTGAGGCCCCAACCCCTAAGCAGCAGGAAAGGGAGAGGGGAAAGGAAAGCCAGGGCATCTAGGAGAGAGTGAGCAAGTGGCAGAGGGATCCAGGCAACAGGAGGGTGGAGAGGTTTTGAACAACTAAGGGATTCAAACTTGTCTGTCAGTTTGTTGTACTGTGGTGGCATGTTGCTGTGAGACTTGAGACTGTGCTACTAGTGTTTTAAATGCCAGTGGGGTTGCACATGGTGCACAGGTTTCAGCACAACTTGCAGACTGAAACAGACTAGGAAGAAGGAACAGGCCATCCACTTCTCAAAGAATTGGCCAGGGAAAACCTTATGAATAGCAGAGAAACACTTCCCATTACAATACCAGGCAACTATATGAATAGCCCAGAAACACTGTCTCATACAATGTTGGAAGAGGAGCCACTTAGGTTGGAAAAAAAAAAAAAAA
>NW_006921764.1:3586033-3590832 GCF_000298275.1 Orycteropus afer afer | reverse complement strand
GAAGAGACTTTGAAGCTTGTGCTTGAGCAGAGAGTAACCAAAGCAAATGGAAGAAATGACAAGATATAAGAGCTGAACAGAAAATTTCAAAGAGGAGCTCAACCAGACAAAACCAATTACTATAATGAAATGTGCAAAGACCTGGAGTTAGAAAACCAAAAGGGAAGAACATGCTCTGCATTTCTCAAGCTGAAAGAATTAAGGAAAAAATTTAAGCCTTGAGTTGCAATATTAAGAGATTCTATGGGCAAAATATTGAATGATGCAGGAAACATCAAAAGAAGATGGAAGGAATACACACTGTACCAAAAAGAACTGGTAGATCTTCATCCATTTCAGGAGGTGGCGCATGATCAAGAACCAATGATACTAACTATGGGCCACCAAAGGACCAACATTCAAACTGAGGGAATGCAAGACAAAAAGGAGTGCATAATTATGAGGGGTACAGGGGAGGGGGGAAGAACCAATGATACTGAAGGAAGAAGTTGAAGCTGCACTGAAGGAATTGCCAAAGAACAAGGCTCCAGGAATTGACAGAATACCCATTGAGATGTTTCAACAAATGGATACCCCACTGGAGGCACTCACTCAGTTATGCCAAGAGATTTGGAAGACAGCTATCTGGCCAACTGACTGGAAGAGATCCATATTTGAACCCATTCCAAAGGTGATCCCACAGAATGTGGAAATTATCTAACAATATCATTAATATCTCATGTAAGTAAAACCTTACTAAAGATAATTAAAAAAAACAGTTGCAGCAGTATATTGACAGAGAACTTCCAGAGGTGCAAGCTGGATTCAGAAGAGGACATGGAATAAGGGATATCATTTCCAATGTCAGATGGATCTTGGCTCAAAGCAAAGAATACCAGAGCAATGTTTGTGTTCTATTGACTACGCAAAAGCATTTGATTGTGTGGATCATAACAAATTGTGGATAACATTGAAAAGAATGGGAATTCCAGAATACTTAATTGTACTCATGAGGAGCCTGTATATATGTCAGGAGGCTGTTTTTTGAACAGAACAATGGGACTCTGCATGGATTAATATCAAGAAGCAAGTGTGTCAGGGTTGTATCCTTTCACCATACTTATTCATTTTATATGCTGAGCAAATAATCAGAGAAGCTGGACTATATGAAGAAAAATGGGGCATCAAGATTGGAAAGAGAATCATTAACAACCTGCAATATGCTGATGACTCAACTTTGCTTGCTGAAAGTGAAGATAACTTGAAGCACTTACATGAAGCCTAAAGAATACAGTCTGCAGTGTGGATTATACCTCAGTATAAAGAAAACAAAAATCCTCACAAGTGGACCTATAAGCAGCATCACAATAAATGGATAAAAGATTGAAGTTGTCAGAGACTTCACATTGCTTGGTTCTATGATTGACACCAATGGAAGCAGCAGTCAGGGCATCAGACAACGTATAGCGCTGGGCAAGTTGGCTGCAAAAGACCTCTTTCAAGTGCTGAAGAGCAAATATGTTTCTTTGAGGACTAGGGTGGGCCTGACACAAGCCATGATATTTTCTATTGTCTCATATGCATGTGAGAGCTGGACAATGAATAAGAAAGACCGAAGAAGAGTTGATGCTTTTGAGATGTGATGCTGGCAAAGAATGCTGAAAATACTATGGACTGCTAAAAGAACTAACAAATCTGTCCCAGAGGAAGTGCAGCTGGAAAGGTCCTTGGAAGTGAAAATGGCCATACTTTGTCTCAGCTGCTTTGGTCATGTTATCAGAAGGGACTGTTCCCTGGAGAAGGATGTCATGCTTGGTAAGGTGAAGGGTCGATGAAGGAGGGGAAGGTCCTTGATGAGATGGATTGACACAGTGGCTGTGGTGATAGGTTCAAGTATAGCA
Organism: Orycteropus afer afer; assembly: GCF_000298275.1. Taxonomy (NCBI): domain Eukaryota; kingdom Metazoa; phylum Chordata; class Mammalia; order Tubulidentata; family Orycteropodidae; genus Orycteropus; species Orycteropus afer. The sequence continues at coordinate 3,588,952 of NW_006921764.1, read as the reverse complement.
GGGATCACAGTGCTGGCATAGGACCGGACAATGTTTCATTCTGCTGTGCATAGGGTCGCTATGAGTCTAAGATTACTCGGTGGCACCTAACAACAACAATATCGTTGTTATAATGACAGACACATAGACCAATGTAATAGAATTGAAAACCCAGAAATAAATCCATCGACCTATGGTCAGCTGATCTTTGACAAAGGACTGAAATCCATTAAATGGGGAAGAGAATGTTTGTTTAATAAATGGTGCTGGCAAAACTGGATATCCATTTGCAGAAAAATGAAACAAGATCTGTACCTCACACCATACACAAAAACTAGCTCCAGCTGGATCAAAGACTTAAATGTGAAAGCTAAAACTATAAAGTTCCTCAAGGAAAAACTAGAGGCAAATTTAGGGACCCTAATAATATGCATAAATAGACTATCAAGCATAACCCAAAATGCATAAACAGTGGAAGAGAAACTAGTTGAATGGGACCTTAAAAATTAAATTTTTATGTGCTTCTAAAGACTTCTCCAAAAGAGTCAAAAGAGAACCTATAGATTGTGAAAAAAAATATTCGGCAATGATACATCTGAAAAGGAACTTATCTCTAGAATTTATAGAAAACTCCAACACCTCAACAACAAAAAGACAAATAATCCAATTAGAAAATGGCCAGAAGACATGAATAGACACTTCACCAAAGAGGGTATTCAGGCAGCCAACAAACATATGAGAAATGCTCATGATCATTGCCATTAGAGAGATGCAAATCAAAACAACAGTGAGATGCCATCTGGCCCCATCACTAATAGCAAAGTTCAACAAGACAGAAAATAACAAATGCTGGCAAGGATATGGAGAGTTTGAGACTCTCATACATTGCTGATGGCACTATAAAATGGTACAACCACTGTGGAAACCAGGCAGTATGGCACTTCCTTAAGAAGTTGGAACTAGAAATACCATTTGAACCAGCCATTCCATTACTAGGTACATATCCTAAAGAAGTGAGGGCCATGACAAGAGCAGACATGTGCACACCCATGTTCATCGCAGAACTATTTACAATAGCCAAAAGATAGAAACAATCTAGGTGTCCATCAACTGAAGAATGGATAACCAAACTATCCAGTATTCCACACAGTGGAATATTATGCAACCATAAAGAATAACGTAGAATCTGCAAAGCACTGCATAATGTGGATGAATTTGGAGGACATTATGCTGAGTGAAATAAGTCAATCACAGAAGGATAAATATTGTATTAGTTCATTATTGTTAAAGTCAAGGAAAGATTTATATATGGAAGGAAATTTTCATTGTTGGTTACCAGAGGTGGGAGGGGAGAGGAGGGAACACTGTTAAATAGATAGATACAAGTATTGATTTGAGTGAAGAGAAGGGCATTGTACCCAATGTGAATGATCAACATGGTGGCATTGAGGAAGAGGAAGACATAGAGAGGTACAGATAACAAAGATGAACCTGTTTGCACATATAATACTTTGTTGTCAGTGAAGGCAAACACGGATATATGGGTGGATAGATGGGTGGACAGGCTGATCTATTAGGTATGTCTTTGCAGGGGGTTTTACACTCAACAGTTCGTACACATTTTGTTTCATGGCATTGTTTACAATCCCCACAATATAACAGCTCTCCTCCCACCTCCTGCCTGTGGTTACCCTTTCCCTGTGTCCGTCTCTCCTATTTATTCTTGTCTGCCTAGTTTTCTCCCTGTAAAAATGTTACCTTTCCAGCAATCTCCCAAGATTGACTGTTTTAAGGTACAGATCTCCAAGATATAGTTGTTTAGCTTGTTGTTGTTGTTGTTGTTGTTTGCCGTCGAGTCGGCCCCGACTCATAGCGACCCCTCCTTGGGTTTCCGAGGCAGTATCACTACGGAAGTAGGATTGCCCAACCTTCCTTCCGAGGAGTGGCTGGTGGGTTTGAACCGCCTGCCTTCTGGTTAGCAGTCAAGTGCCTTAGCCACTATGCTACCAGAGCTCCCTGTTTAGCTTGTAGGCCTATCTATAGTTTGGCTGAGTGCTAACCCATGGGACTGAGTCTAAGTCCAGGCCCACAGGGTAAGCCAAGGCTGTAGTCTTGGGGGTTTCACTAGTCCCTATCTGACTGGTAATCCTGGTCTTTTTTATGTTTTTGAATTTTGTTCCACAGTTTTTTTCCTACTCTCTCCAGAACCTCCAATTTTCATTCCTTTCTGAATGGTTAGCATTGGTAACTGGACACCATCTAGTTTTCTGGTCTCAGAGATGTGTAGGCTGACGTTCCTGTGGGTGGTTCATTAGTCCCTTGGACTAATTATTTCCATATGTCTTTGATTTTCTTCACTCTTCTTTTCTCCAGATGAGGAAAGACCTGTAGTTGCATCTGAGATAGCCACTCACAAGCTTTTAAGACCCCAGTCACTGGCCACCAAAGTAGGATGTAGAACATGTTTTCATGCACTGTGTTGTGCCAATTGAGCTTAACGCCCCCCACAATCAAGGTTTTTTGAGTATACCATGGACTGATAGAACAAGCAAATCTGTTTTGGAAGTGGTATAGCCAGAATGCTCCTTAGAAGTGACGATGGTGAGATTTCATCTCACATATTTTAGACATGTTATCAGGAGGAACCAATCCCTGGAGAAGGATATCATGTTTTGTAAAGGAAAGGGCCAGTGACAAAGAGAAAAACCCTCACCCAGATGGATTAACACAGTGGCTGCAACAATGGGCTCAAGCCCAGGAGAAGTTGTGAGGATGGGGCAGGAACAGCAGTGTTTTGTTCTCTTCTCCATAGGGTAACTAAGAGTCAGAACTCTTTTGATGGCACCTAACAACAACAACAATAACAAAAACCATCTTTACAGAAGCAGATCACCAGGATTTCTTCTGTGGTTCCACTGGGACACGACAGCAGTAAGTTTT
>NW_006921764.1:3581920-3585588 GCF_000298275.1 Orycteropus afer afer | reverse complement strand
CCTTCCGAGGAGTGGCTGGTGGGTTTGAACCGCCAGCCTTCTGGTTAGCAGTCAAGTGCCTTAGCCACTATGCTACCAGATCTCCCAATTTATCCATTAGGTTAATCTTTATTCTTCTCTCATATAATGTGGTAGTTCCCTGGGTGGTAAAAATAAAAAATAAAAAACATAGAAAGACCTCTTGGTGAAGGTGAGAAGAATATAAATTTGGTCTGTGTAGTCAATTTGGAATAGCAACTAATGAAAAGTCAGTCAAGATGACTTACTGTTCTCATTGTAACTCAGAACAGACTGATCTAAAAAGAGACAGTTTGAAATAAACAAACATTTATTTGACCATTTTCTATGCAGGTACTATGTAGGACAACTCTGGATTTGAGGTCGGCTGGAGATAATAATGGACACTTTCATGTTATAAAATGAAAGGAACAATGTTGCCCATGGCCTATATGTCCTTAGGTGTTACCAATGACTTTTGTCAATTAGTCGGCATTTCCAAATTTTTAAGATTAAGATTCCTAATTTTTGGCCCTACCAAATAGCCTTTGGTGCAAAAAAGGGTGTCCATTACAGAAGGACAAACCTAATTGTCCAAGAAATGACTCATTTGACCCAGATAACTTTCTGCCTAGAAAACTGTAGAAATCATTCCTAAGATCTATTTTGATGTCAGCACCAAAATCCATTTCTAAAACTCTAGCAAGTGCTTCAGGTGCCATCTCTGATAAAAATCATTATCATACCTTTTTTCATTTGTTCTTATGATATGATATGGAGGGTGAAATAGTGTACTTTTCTTTGAGGGAAAAAATAATACCCTGAAATCTGTACCCGTCAAGAGATAGTCATTCATTTCTGTCAGTCTATTAAATGTAAGCCTTTTAAACACTATAAAAAGATGAAATAAATATACCAATACAAAGTACCCTGCTTCTCTTTCCTTCTAGAGCTACTCATTTTTTTGTTATGGTTTCGACTTGTACATTATATGTCCTTTGAAAACATTTTTTTTGTGTGTGATTATAAATATTAATGAAAAGCTTCTGAACATTTCTGACCATTCACAAATGCCTGGCACTTTTTAAAAGTGTGGGCAGTTTATTAATCTAGCACCCTGAGCTCCTTGCAGTTTGAGTAATTATATTCCACCTACCTAGGTTTCCCCTGTGGGTTCAATTTGCATACAGAATTGTTCTTTATTTCCAGCTCTAAATTCGTGTGGTGTTTACTTCAGTACTGATACCTGACTATGACATCTATCCCTCTCCATACCCAGCAGTTTTTAAGAAGCTGATGAAATTGTGCTTTATGCCTTCATGTGTACACCTTCTTTAGGTACACAAACACACGTAAGAGTTATATTCATTGGCCCACATATATTGGTTGTCCTTTCCCTTTAATTCCGTGAATGCACCCTCTTACCAACAGAGTCTACATTTGTTTTCTCTTTTTTATGTATCATTTTTTCAACTTGCTAGGGGTCCTGGAAAAGTTGGAGGATGCCATTTAGCCAAGGAAATAAAATCAAACCTACTGCTGTTGCGGTGATTCCAACTCATAGTAGTCCTATATGATGGAGTAGAACTACCCTATAAAGTTTTCAAGGCTATAAATCTTTACAAAAGCAGACTGCAACATTTTTCTCCCAGGGAGTGGCTGGTGGGTTTGAACTACCAACCTTTTGGTTAGTGGCCAAGCACTTAACCACTACACCACCAATATTCCAAAAAACCAAAACCAAACTCACTACCATCAAGTTGATTCTAACTCATAGTGACCCCCATTGAGTTTCCAAGGCAGTAAATCATTACAGAAGTAAATTGCCCCATCTTCCTTCTGCAGAGCTGCTGGTGGGTTTGAACCACTGACCTTTTGGTTAGTAGTCATATGTCTTAGGCTCTGTGCCAACAGAGCTCCTATTTAGCTAGAGGTTGTAAATCCACACTGGACTATCCATCTGTAGATTAGTATTGGCAGGAGAAAGTTCTGTTTGCTTAAGAAGTTATAAAAGGGAAAGTAAGAATGAAATTTATAATAATGGTTTTTGAAAATATTTTTTCAGATGAAAGAATTACAACAACAATCACAACTGCAAATTATTAATATATAACATTTGTTGAGCACTTACTATATAAGTCAGGCAATCTTCTAAATCTCTTATATATAATAACTCATTTAATTCTCACAAAATCCTATGAGGTAGGTGCTATTATTTTTCTTATTTTAAATATGACAAAACTGATGTACAGAAATGTTAAGGAACTTGCCTTGTAAGGGTTATATAGGTAGAAGTGACAGAGCTGGATTTCAAACTTAGACAATCTGGCTACAGGGTTTATACTGTTAACCACTGTTCTCATTTTTCACACTTGTATGGTATCCCAATAGTGAAAAATAATAGATTATATATTTTCCCTTCTCTCAAACATGAGTTGAGCATATGTAATTATTTCTTTAGGAAGAATTAATCAAAAACCATAAATTGTGGTTATCCAAATATTTTGGAGTCAATTACTCCAAACTTCTTAAATCAGATTCTTGACATCAAAATCATGACTAAAAGAGGGAAGAGGCTTGATTTTCTAGGTTTTCAAATGCTAAGAAGCCATGTTCCCTAGCAACACTATGAGGATCCACATAAAGGAATTTTCAAATCCCATTTATAGCAACTTCTTTTTTTTTCCCCTACATCACCACTTCACTCCAAATTCGTGACTACTAAAGAGAAAATGAGCTTTAAAGATTTTCAGTAATGTTCCTGAGAGGACACAATTGTGGTTAGCCAAAATGAATGTTGTTCATAATATTACTTAGAATTATTTACAATTCTATAGAGTTCCACTGTATTTCTTTGGATTGCTGCTCTGATTATAATATATGGTTATTAGAAATGGTTATTTGAATTTGAAGTTACTACAATGAATAATTTAGTGATTGGCCTGGAATAAAAAAACATGAATAAAGAAAATATAAATACCTTTATCTATATCCTGCTCTGTGTGTGTGCAAATATATATTTATGTATTTTTATGTATAAATGACTACTTATGTGTGTGTTTAGCTTTATTTAAGTTTATGTGTATACTTAAACACAACCACACATACATTAAGACATACCACTTTTCTGTACTTGGTTATTTTTCATATTCATTCTTCATTATTTCTGCTTTGAAAACGCTATGGCAAGTAAAACTTTCAGTTGATAATATTGGAATTTGTGAGGTTGTTAAAATTATCTGGTTGTTACCCTTCGAAGGAAGGTTGGACAATCTACTTCCATAGTGATACCACCTCAGAAACCCCAGGAAGGGTTTCTATGAGTTGGATATGACTCTATGGCAGTGGGTTTTGTTTGTTTGGTTTGGTTGTTATCCTAGGAATATAAGAATGGTTCAGCAGGTGGAAAACTAATATCAACAGACTAAAGGAGGAAAAAGTAATTATCTCAGTGTGTACTAAAGATACATTTGATAAAATTCCACCATTAGCAAGTGATGAATGGAAGACAACATCTTTAAACTGATCATTATTATCCATCTGAAATCTATTGCAAATATGTTATCACTGCTTATATTCAAAATATGTTAGTGTCCTGGACAATATAATAAGATAAGAAAAATAAATAAGATCATAATGGTTGAGAAGGAAAACACATACTAAAATTACTT